>NC_058404.1:40472702-40481850 GCF_002201575.2 Neomonachus schauinslandi
TTCTATTCTATTCTATTCTATTCTATTCTATTCTATTCTATTCTATTTTAATCTTTATAAGGAAGACAGTTTCTATTCCCATCCATGTTGCACCCCAGCTTCCCAACCTCATAAGTATTAGCAGCATCGAGAGTGGCATTTAAAGGAGGGCTGTCTGAACACAAGCCAGTTCCTTGTCCATGGTTTTACAAAGAAGCAGAGCTGCATATAAAATTTAAATCTTTGAGCTGGAAGTGTCAACTATCACTGTCTCTTGTTACGGAACCAAGAACTTGGGTTTTAATTCTTGGGGCTGGTAAAACTTGCGCAGATTATGGACAGGGCCTTGTTATTAAATAGTGCTTTTTACGTTATTGGATCTCAGCTTAGAAGCTAGTAAACAAATTGCCTTGATGGATGACGAGTGATGGATGGCTGCACAGACAGTGAGGGCCAGAAGGCCCTAAAGACAGCACGTATTTTATAAAATGCCTCCTGTGAAACATGGCCACGCAGTTAGGGAGAGGAGGGAGTTGGAGCATACTTTGCATACAGTAAGGAGTGCGTTTTCCCCTTATGCAAGCACAGGCATGGGATAGGGACAAGAGAGTGGGATATGGGTGAGGAAGGGGACAACAAAAAGGTGAATGACAAGCTAGTGGAAGAAAAAAGGACACACATGCCTAAAAACGCCTGAAGGAAGGTATTTCCAGGCCTCAAGTTTTCTTATTTTTAAAATGAGAAGATTGAATTATGTCTTGGTTTGATAGCCATTCATAGAAACTAACTCTAGCTGGCTAATGCGAAAGCAAGAGTATATTGGGAAGATGCTGGGGTATGTAGTATCCAAAGAAGGGCTAAAAATCCAGGCCCCAGAAACAACAGGGACTAGGAACTTCAGCAGGTTGATTTGTGAATTTTCTTTCTAGAATGTTGCTTTGCACATGATTCAATAACAAGGGCCCTCTCCCCAACACCTCCATCCCCCCAAAAAGTTCTGTGTCTCTCAACTCAAAGGTCCCAATTTCTAGGAGAAACATCCAGTTAGCTCAGGTTGGGTCAGCTGTTCATACCTGGATTATGCATCTATGACCAGGGAGATAGGATCTTAAAAGTACAAACATAGCTGTAGGGTCCCACTCTATGTCTTAGGTGGGAATTGCGGTGGAGGGAAGTAATTTCTGGAGAAAGGCAAATAGATGAGAGCTGAGGAACCATACTATATCTTGCAGTTCCACCCAGGGTTCTACATAAACTACCATAGCTCACAAGAATATTTATAGAAATAAACAAAAGAAATCTTTAATGGTACAATTAAAGCTGGGTAAGTTTGATCAGGAAGGAGTTCTTAGAATGGAGACAATTTGAGTGGTACTTTTAAAGGGCCTGGTTTGGTGAGGCACTGCTTCAGACAGTGAGGAGAGCGTGCAGAGAGGCTCAGGACAAGAACAGACAAGCCATGTTTTTGGAAAAGGAACCACTTTGCTTGACTAGTCCAAAAAATTGAAATCCGAGATTAAAGAGCATTTAAATAAATTAGGTTAAAGGTGAGCTGATTTGTCAGGAGCCTGGAGTTGGGAGGCAGCCTGGAGGAGAGGAAAAGCAACATGTTGTTATGGAAAGAGCAGGAGTGGGAGCATGGGAGCCTGGGAGCCTGGCTTCTGCCACGAATCAGCATTTTCTCTGTGGGTAATCAGGTTCTCTTGGCCTTAGTGTATTCATTCACCTGTAAAGGGATTCTATCACTGGCAATTGGGTTTTACTTATGCATTCAAAAAATATTTATTGAGCAACTATGGTGTTCCAGGAAGAGCTTCAAGTGCTGACGATCCAGCAATGAACAAGACAAAGTGTCTTCCCTGATGGAGCTACATACCCAGCTGATAAAGCAACCATCAAAACAGTGTTTGATTCAGACACCTAATGATGATGAGCCTCGCTGTGTTTCCTTGCTCCCGCATTTCCTGTACACACTTCCTTCCCAGAGCCACTTCTTGGAGTTACATTGTTCCTTTGCTAGCTCCCCCTGCCTATCAGATGGTTTTGTCATCATCACAAAATACTTGCCAGATGCGTAAATGGAGTGTTTGAAGAGTCCCAACAATTACCCCACTCTTTCTTTTCCAAGTTGTGAACCATTGAAGAAATAAGACAAGAGTAAAGCAGATGATTCCTTAGTTACTGGCAAATGCTAGGGCACAGTTTATACTTGCTGTGAAGAAGTCCTTTGGACAGTAATCCCCAGAGTTAGACACATTGGGTCAGTCCAGGCCCTCCTCCTGGTGGCTCTCCTCCTGGTGGCTCTCCTCCTGGTGGCCCTCCTCCTGGTGGTCTGCCCTGTGTGGTTTCCTGATGCAGGAGAGAGCAGAGGCATCTTTCTTACTGACAGCTGGTTCCCAGGAGATGGAGAAAGCCTGGATTACACACATCCAGTTCCTCTCCCCAACTCACAGCCAGTAAGTCGCTCCTCCTCCCTGAACTCACTGGCTATTGATATATTGTTATCTCTTTTCTATCTGGATAAAGGAAGAAAATTTTATTTCACTTCCCCGATAGAAACAGGGCAGGGACAGGACCCCATGCAACATTCCCTGCGTAGCACTGTTACACCTAGCCCCGACTACAGGAATGCTGGGTTCCCTTGTTTAACACTCATAACTACTATTGCATGGCCCACTTCAGCAAGTTGTCTAGACTCTTTGTATATTGTTTTTGTAAGGCCTGGGGTCTCTGGTGAGTTTTCCACCAAACACTTGGAAATTAGGAAGACTGCTACCATAAGAGATTAGACACAGGCATATCATTGGGAGGACAACAAAATAACTATGAAGCCAGCAGTGCTCGACTGAGTAAGTGGCTGGGCCTATGCTGGCAATTATGAGGTGCCTACATGTGGTGATTTAAATTTCAACTAATGAAAATGAAATGAAATAAAACATTCCCTTCCTCAGTCTCACTAGTCACTTTCAAAGCGCTCAATAGACAATATGGCTAGTGGCTATCATGTTGGACTGTGCAGACGGAGAACATTTTATCATCACAGAGCTTTCCTGGCTGGTGTTCATCTAGAAAAGCACCCATTAGTTGATTGAAGCATTGGTCCGTTGATTAACCTTTGAAGTGCAGACAATGGAGAGCCCTCAAGTCAAACCTGGGCATTGAGATTACATCAGTCTGGGTCCTGGGAGAAAACAGATGGCACACTTAAAGGGTTAATTGAAGAGAGTTCAATAAACAGATTATGTACAAAGTTGTGGATTGGGCTGAGTGAACCAAAAAAAGATGGTGAAGCATCTGGAAGCTTTGCACAGTGAGGAGCCATCAACGGCTCTGGTGTTGAAAGGTCTGAGAGGAATGACATCCCTGGTCAGGCCCCGAATGCCTTCTGAGATCCCATGAAATCTGGCATCAGAGGAAAGAGCTACTCTGTTGTAAAGCAGAGTGGAACCTGGCCGCCCAGTGTGTCTCCCAGCAGTCCTTACCTATGGCTCAGCCTGTACCTACGTGGCCTTGACCCAGGGACTGATCCTAGAGAGCGTGACTGCAGGATGGGAGCCAGAGGAGCATGTGCACTCTGATTCCGGCCCACCTCCCACCCTCGTGTATCCAGGTGCTCTAGGCCTGAGTGAACAGGGTCACCCCAGCTCTGTAGGCTGTCTTCCTAGAGTTGTGGTTCCCTGCACTGCACTCCTGAGGCAGAGTGGGGAAGGTCTTTGAGTCAGACTCTATTGACCTGTGCTGGCAGGATACATGGGGAGTCAGGGAACCTGAGTGGTTCCCAGTGGTACCCAGGATGGCAAGGCTAGGGAGTTCCTTGAGATCAGGGTACAGGCAACTGAATTTTGGAGCCGGGTGAACCTTGGCATTGCTGTGAATTCTGCAAAAGTCCCCAGAGGGGACAGGGTCCATCCCTGCAAGTGCTGAATCCAGGGTGTATGGATGCTGAGTCACCATGACTGGCACATGCGCAGCACACTCCACCAACTTGCCCCCAGGTGTCTGGCCCCCTTGGTCCTCAGATAGGGCCTTCCCTCACCCACCAGGCCATCTTCCTAGGTCAGACTTTCCCCATGTGTCACTGATGAGGACATTTGAATTGTGGTTACTATCAGACCCTATATGGCCCTGCTGTTCATATGGGGCTAGACATCTGTCTGCCAGTCATAATTCCTAAGTGCTTTGTTTTGGAGGCAAATTATTTTCAGAGAAGAATTCATCTTTCCTAGCGGTTTATTTAATATAGGCTCACTGTGGGAATTTCACAAGCCAATAACATACAGAATAATGTCTCTTACTAAGCCAATAAAGAAATGACAAAGTCTAAATCAATCATAGATTAATTATACTATTGTTCCAGGCAAGGAAACACTTAAGAATTAAAGTCCAAATTTAGTTGAGGTGTACCTTTATATGATTTGGTACTTGGGAGAGATAGCTTAGTCAACTAAGACCTGATGTCTAACTGCCAGCATCAAAGTAAAAGTCCCCTGTTGTGAGAGCATGGTGCTAGCAAATGATGCCACTGGGATTGACAGGCAAGATGATATTCTTCAAAGGGCCATTGTATGGCTTTTGCTAATAAAAGAGGTGCTTCTACTGCTGCAGGAGCCAGTTGCCCCAAGATCTTCAAAGAGCTGTTTTAGATCAGCATGTAACCTTGCCCAGACCAATCTCACGTAGTCCTCACGAACTCTCAGAATGTATAGTTTAAATACTGGTAGTTCAGCTGCTGAGGACTTAACTGGTGAGAAAAATGAGATGATGATATCCTGACACAACTTACTTTATTTTGATATAACAAAACAATGGTTTTTGTTTTTGTCATAAACAACTGGATTGAAACAACTTCGCTTAAGTCATAAACAAGTTGATTTGAAGTCATATCAAACCAACACACAACTCTGAGTCACATTGTCTAGTATATATGCAGTTTGCTCCCTGACACTTGTTCTAGTCGTCTGGCCCATTTGGCCTGCTGGCTAGGGACTGCTTTTGCTTACCAAGGAATTTTTAGGGTAGCTTTTCTCCTCACTGCTTCATTGATGAAAAGGTTTGAATGGTGATTACTGTCAGGTTCCATATGCTCTTCCTCTCCTTATGGGAGTAGGCGCCTGACTGGCGACTATGATTCTCCCATCGCATGGAGTCCTAATCAGGCCTGGAATGGCTCCTGAGAGCCTGGGAAGACTGGCTCTGATATCACAAGAGATCTGCCATCAGAGGAATTAGCTATTCTGGTTGGAGCAGAATGAACCCTTTTATTCTGTGTATTCCCCACAAGTCCGTGCCTGTTACCCAAATTACCCCACCTGATCCAGGTCCGTGGGAGTCTCCATTCTTCAGAGTAGCCAACACAAGGGTACTTTGCTCCCTGGGAAATTCCTGAACTCAGATTTCTAGGACTGTGTGTACAGAAGGTGCCCCAGACAGCAAGCTGTCTTCCTATAGCAAGGGCTTAACTTTCACTACATTGACGATGTGAAGAGAAAGGTCGTTGGAATCAGTTCATTGTGGTCCACTATTGATGAGATACTCAGGCCTATGTAGAAAGCAGTCCTCCCAGATGTTTTTCATTAGAGAAGTTCCAAGATTTGCCTCTTATCACAAGGATCAGGAATTCCCATGAGACCTGGCTTAAGGAAAAGAGGCGACTGTTTTGGAGTGGAGTGGACCATGTCATTGCTGTAAGACCGCCAGTAGTCCACAATGAGAACAGGTAAATCCCCAGCAGTAATGGACCTGAAACATAAGCCAAAACTGTAAATAGCAAGTCCTTGTGGCTCTAGCATGGGTAGTTCTAGCCTCCTCTTCTTGCCCAAGGCATCGGGCCTCTAGACTTTTGGTGTGGGGCCACGCTTCACCCAGCCAGATGCATTCCCAGAGCACCCTTTGCCCATTAATTAGATTTGCCCTCAGCAGAATTAGCCCCTCATCTAAAAAAATATATATTTTATTTTGTTCTTCTTCTTCTTTATCCATGCATCTATCAGTGGACATATGGAATGCTTCCATAATTTTGTTATCGTAAATAATGCCGCAATAGAGATGTATATATCTTTTCAAATTAGTGTTTTCATATTATTTGGGTAAATACTCAGTAGTGGAATTACTGAAACTCCATATTGTTTTCCAAAGTGGCTGCACCAATTTGCATTCCCACCAACTGTGCAAGATGGTTCCTTTTTCTCCATGTCCTTGCCAATACTTGTATCTTGTGTTTTTTATTTTAGCCATTCTGACGGGTGTAAGGTGATATTGTGGTATTGAGTTCAGATTTGCATTACCCAGAAGATGAGTGATGTTGAGCATCTTTTCATCTGTCTGTTGGCCATCAGTATATCTTCACTGGAGAAATGTCTGTTCATGTTTTCTGCCCATTTTTAAATTGAATTATTTGGGGGTTTTTGGTGTTGAGTTATATAAGTTGTTTATATATTTTGGATACTAACCCATTATCAGATATAACATTTGCAAATATCTTCTCCCATTTAGTAGGTTGTCTTTTAGTTTTCTTGATTATTTCCTTTGCTGTGCAGAAGCTTTTCATTTTTAAAAAAAATTTTTTAGAGAGAGAGCACATGCGAGTGTGGGAGGAGGAGGGGCAGAGGGAGAGGAAGAGAGAGAATATTTTTTGTTTTTTTTTTTAAGATTTTATTTATTTATTTGACAGAGAGAAAGCACAAGCAGGGCGAGGGGCAGGTAGAGGGAGAGGGAGAAGCAGGCTCCCCACTGAGCAGAGAGCCCAAAGTGGGGCTCGATCCCAGGACCCTGGGATCATGACCTGAGCCAAAAGCAGACGCTTAACCACCTGAGCCACCCAGGCACTCCAGAAGCTTTTCATTTTGATGTAGTTCCAATAGTTTATTTTTGCTTTTGTTACCTTGCCTCAGGGGACATATTTAGAGAAATGTTGCTGTGGCTGATGTGGGAGAAATCACCGCCTGTGCTCTCTTCTAGGATTTTTATGGTTTTGAGTCTCATATTTAAAATCTTTAATCCATTTTGAGTTTATGTTTTGTATGGTATAAGAAAGATAGTCCAGGGGTGCCTGGGTGGCTCAGTCATTAAGCGTCTGCCTTCGGCTCAGGTCATGATCTCAAGGTCCTGGGATCGAGCCCCTCAACGGGCTCCCTGCTGGGCGGGAAGCCTGCTTCTCCCTCTCCTTCTGCCCCTGCTTGTGTTCCCTCTCTCACTGTGTCTCTCTCTGTCAAATAAATAAATAAAATCTTTTAAAAAAAAATAAAAGAAAGAAAGATAGTCCAGTTTCATTCCTTTGCTCTCCAGTTTCCCAGCACCTTTTGCTGAAGAGACTGTCTTTTTTCATTGTGTATTCTTGCCTCCTTTGTCAAAGACTAATTGACCGTATACTCATGGGTTTATTTCTGTGCTCTCTCTTCTGTTCAATTGATCTATGTGCCTATTTTTGTGTCAGTACCATACTGTTTTGATTCCTACAGCTTTGTAGTATATCTTGAAATCTAGGATTCTGATACCACAAGTTTTGTGTTTCTTTTTCAAGATTGCTTTGTCTATTCAGGGTCTTTGTGGTTCCATACAAATTTTAGAATTATTTTTCCTAGTTCTGTGAAAAATGCTGTTTGTATTTTGATAGGGATTGCATTAAATCTGTAGATTGCTTTAGATAGTATGGACATTTTAACAATATTTGTTCTTGCAATCCATGACCATGGAATATCTTTCCATTTGTTTGTGTCATCTTCAATTTCTTTCATCAGTGTTTTATTGTTTTCAGAGTATGGGTCTTTCACCTCCCTTGTTAAGTTAATTCATAGGTATTTAATTATTTTGGTGCAATTGTAAATGGGATTGTTTTATTAATTTCTCTTTCTGCTATTTCATTATTAGTGTATAGATATGCAGTGGATTTCTTTTATTGATTTTGTATCCTGCAACCTTACGGAATTCATTCATCAGTTCTAGCAGTATTTTGGTGGAGTCTTTAGGGTTTTCTATATATAGTATCATGTCATCTGCAAATAGTGAAAGTTTTACTACTTCCTTACCAATTTTATTCAACATAGTACTGGAAGTCCCAGCCACAGCAATCAGACAAGAAAAAGAAATAAAATGCACCCAAATTGGTAAGAGTGGACATTCTTGTCTTGTTCCTGGTCCTATAGCTTTTCCCCTTTGAGTATGATGGTTGCAGTGTGTTTTTCATATATGGCCTTATTATGTTGAGGTATGCTTTCTTTAAACTTACTTGGTTGAAGGTTTTTATCATGAATGGATGTTGTACTTTGTCAGATGCTTTTCTGCATCTAATGAAATGATCATATGGCTTTTATCCTTTTTCTAGTTGATGTGATGTATCATGTTGATTGATTTGTGAATATTAAACCACACTTGCAACCCAGGAATAAATCCCACTATACTGTGGTGAATTATTTTTAATATATTGTTGGATTTAATTTGCTAATTTTTTGATGATTTTTGCATCTATGTTCATCAGGAATATTGGTCTGTAGTCCTCTTTTTGTAGTGTCTTTATCTGGCTTTGGTATCAGGGTAATGCTGGCCTCATAAAATGAACTTGGAAGCTTTCCTTCCTCATCTGTTTTTTGGAATGGTATGAGAAGACTAGGTATTAACTCTTCTTTAAATGTTTGGTAGAATTGGGGTGCCTGGCTGACTCAGTCCATAAAGCATGCGACTCTTGATCTCAGGGTCATGAGTTCAAGCCCTGCAATGGACACGGAGACCACTTAAACAAACAAACAAACAAATGTTTGGTTGAATTTACCTGTGAAGCCTTCTGGTCCCAGACTTTGGTTTGTTGATTAGTGATTACATTTCATTGCTGGTTATCAGTCTGTTCAAATTTTATATTTCTTCCTGATTCAGTTTTGGGAGGTTTTTCGTTTCTAGGAATTTATTCATTTCTTCTAGGTTGTTCGGTTTGCTGGCATATAATCTTTCATAATACTCTCTTATAATCCTTTGTATTTCTGTGGTGTTAGTTGTTATTTCTCATCTTTCATTTCTGATTTTGCTTATTTGAGCCCTCTCTTTTTCTTTTCTTTTTAATTTTCTCTTTTCTTTTCCTTTTTCTTTTCTTTCTTTCTTTCTTTTTCTTTCTCTTTCTCTTCCTTCCTTCCTTCCTTCCTTCCTTCCTTCCTTCCTTCCTTCCTTCCTTCCTTCCTTCCTT
>NC_058404.1:40481860-40522909 GCF_002201575.2 Neomonachus schauinslandi
CTTCCTTCCTTCCTTCCTTCCTTCCTTCCTTCCTTCCTTCCTTCCTTTCTTTCTTTCTTTCTTTCTTTCTTTCTTTCTTTCTTTCTCCCCCTCTCTCTCTCTCCCTCCCTTCCTTCCTTCCTTCTTCCTTTTTTTTTTTAATAAGTCTGGCTACAAGTTTCTCAATTTTGTTGATTTTTTCAAAGAATCAGATCCTGATTTTACTGCTCTGTTCTATTGCCCTTTTAGTTTTCATTTTGTTTATTTCTGCTCTAATCCTTATTATTTTCTTCCTTTTACTGGTTTGGGGGTTTTTTGGTCTTCTTTTTCTAGCAGACATTAGGTTGGGATGTATATTTGAGATTTTTCTTGCTTCCTGAGGTAGGCCTGTATCGCTATAAACATCCTTCTTAGAACAGCTCTTGCTACATCAAAGATTTTGGACCATTGTGTTTTCATTTTCATTTGTCTTCATGTATTTTTTAAAATTTCCTTTTGATTTCTTGGTTAACCCATTCATTGTTTAGTAGCATGTTATTTAACCTTCATTTGTGTTCTTTCCAGATTTTTTCTTGTGGTTGATTTTTAGTTTCATAGTGTTGTTGTCAGAAAAGATGGATGGTATGACTTCAGTCTTTTAGAACTTGTTGAGACTTGTTTTGTGGCCTAATGTGTGATCTATTCTGGAGAATGTTTCATGTGCATTTGGAATGAATGTGTATTCTGCTATTTCAGGATGGAATGTTTTTAATATACTTGTTAGGTCCATGTGGTCCAATGTGTCATTCAAAGCCACTGTTTCCTTGTTGATTTTCTTTCTGGATGATCTATCCATTGATGTAAGTGGGGTGTTCAGGTCCCTACTATTATTGTATTTGTTTGTTAATAGCAACTTTATGTATTTGGGTGCTCTCATGTTGGATGCATAAATAGTTATAATTGTTATATCTTCTTGTTGGATTGTTCCCTTTATGATTATGTAGTGTCCTTCTTTGTCTTTTCTTATAGTTTTCATTTTATAGTCTATTTTATCTGATATAAGTAATGCTACCCTGGCTTTCTTTTCACTTCCATTTTCATGATAAATGCTTTTCCATCCCTTCACTTTCAATCTGTATGTGTCTTTAGGTCTGAAATGAGTCTCTAGTAGGCAGCATATAGATGGGTCTTGCTTGTTTATTTATTCAGTTACCCTATGTCTTTTGATTGGAGCATTTAGTCCATTTACATTCAGTGTAATTATTTAGGTATGTCATTTGTTACTTGTTTTATGGTTGCTTTTGTAGTTCTTCTCTGTTCCTTACTCTCTTGCCCTCTTTTCTCATGGTTGATTGGCTTTCTTTAGTGATATACTTGGATTCCTTTCTCTTTTTGCATTTCTAGTCCCAGTTTTTGATTTGTGGTTACCATTAGGTTTATACATAACATCTTATGCATATAGTAGTCTATATTAAGTTGGTGGTTCTTAAGTTTGAACCTATTCTAAAAGCACTATATGTTGTCCTCCCCCACCCCCATTATATGTATGTGCTGTCATACTTTACATCTTTTTATTTTGTGAATCCTTGACTGATTTTTATAGATATTCTTAATTTTACTGCTTTTGTGCTTCCTGCTTTCCTTGCTCCTGCTTTTGGTCTTTCCTTTCCACTCCAAGAATCCCCTTTAACATTTCCTGGAAAGCTGGTTTAGTGGTGATGAATTCCTTTAAATTTTGTCAAGGAAACACTTTATCTCTCCTTCTATTCTGAAAGATAGCCTTGATGGATAAAGTATTCTTGGTTGCAGGTTTTCTTCTTTCAGCACTTTGAATATATCATGCCACTCTGTTCTGGCCTGCAAAGTTTTGGCTGAAAAATCAGCTGATAGACTTGGGCATTGCCCCCTCGTATGTAACTGCTTTCTTTTCTCATGCTGCTTTAAAAATGCTTCTTTATCACTACTTTTTGCCATTTTAATTACTATGTGTCTTGGTGTGGACCTCCTTGGGTTGATTTTCTTGGGGGCTCTCTGTGCCTCCTGGATCTGGATTTCTGTTTCCTTTCCCAGATTCAGGAAGCTATTATTTCTTCAAATAAATGTTCTGCCCCCTTTTTTCTCTGTTTCTTTCTGGGCTTCCTACAATGCAAATGTTATTATGCTTGATCTTGTTGCTGAGTTCCCTTAATCTGTTCTCAGTTTTTTAATATTCTTTTTTCTTTCTCCTGTTCAGCTTGATTGCTTTCCATTACTCTGTCTCTCAGGTTGCTAATCCATTCTCCTGCTTCCTCTAATCTATTCTTTATTCCCTCTGGTGTATTTTTAATTTCAGTTATTGAGTTCTTCATCTCTGATTTGTTCTTTTTTATGTTTTCTATATCATTGTTGAGAGCCCCACTGAGGTCTTCCACTCTTTCCTCAGGTCCAGTGAATATCTTTATGACCACTTCATTAAATTCTCTATCAGCATATTACTTATCTCTGGTTCATTTAGCTCTCTTGCTGTGATTTTGTCCTCTTCTGTCATTGGGAGACATTCTCCTCATTTTGTCTAACTCTCCATGTCTGTTTCTATGTGTTAGGGAAGTCAGCTACATACCTGCTCATGAAAGCGGTGGACTTATGAAGAAGAGGTCCTGTAGTGCCCTACAGGACAATGTCTCCTGTTCACCAGAACCTGGTGCTTCAGGAGTGTCTCTTATGTGTGTTACATGCACCCTACTGTTGTGGCAGTGCCACATTTACCCTCGGTCCAGTCATCTGCAATGGCTCACTTTGCCTGTTGTGGACAGGGTTTGGTTCCTCTATTGTTGGCCGGCCAGTCTGGGGCCACTTTGTGCTTGAGTTGGATCAGACCAGGCACTTGCCAGAGCTGCAGTGGCACTGAACTGCAGGGCACTCTCACTGTGTTATCCCCTGAGAGGTTTTCATCAGTCAGACCAGATGTCTGCCCCTCCCTGCTCCCAGTGCTGGGGTAGCAATCCAGCAGCTGTGTGTGGTTATCTTTCCCTCTCCCTGGGGCAGGAGTCACTTTGGAGTGTTGGTGGCCCCTGGCAGGTCTGCTTGCACAATGCCATGCTTGTGGCACTGCTTCAGTTTGGAGGGGGCAGGTCTGCAGGAGAATGGGGGGGAGGGGTGTACTGTTAGCAAGCAAGATAGAGAGTGTTTAAGCTGTACTGGTTCCATCAGGTGTCTATGTATCTAGGCTGGGGGACAGGGGAGTGAAATGGCAACCACCAGCTCTTTTGTTCTTGGGAAAGTGTCCTAATGATCCCTGCCCTTCCATCACATACTCTGAAATTATTAAATAAATCTTCCCATACACCCATGATTTTCAAACTGCTGCTTATGTTGTTATCAGGGGGACTGTTCGTTGTGTTGTCTCTCTAAAGGTGGGGACTCAGTTTCCTATCCCCTTCCCACTCTCCCAGAGCCTGCTGATTTTTAAAGTTCAAGTATTAAGCCTCACTGATTATAAGAACTCATGAAGTTAAGCCCCTGTGGTTTTCAAAGCCAAACATTGTGGGGATTCATCTTCCCAGTGGAGGGCCACTGAGCCTGGAGTGCCTGGGGTGGGGCCTGTTCCTCCCCCTTCTCCATGCTTACAGTGTCCCTTCCTCTTGGGGAGAGTCTAAGGTGTCAGTTCCCAACCAAATCTCAACTGTTCCTATTCTTTACTCTGTGACCTCTTCTCTACATGTAGCTTTGGAGAGTGTTCTGCCAGGCTTTGGGTCATTTTCTGGATTATTTACACTGATGTGGGTGTTATCTATTTGTACTCATTGGAAGAAGTGAGCTTAGGATCCTCCTAGTCTGCCATCTTCCCTGGAAGTGTTCAGCTTTTTCTCCATGTTAAAGCCTGACAAAAGCTGGTGGCCTTGGGTGTTCCACACAAGCCACTATATGGGGCCTGGACCATGATCTACTGGTGTCTAACCTGGGGGCTGAGCCCATGCAGCCTGGCCACAAGGTTTGGAGAGCCCAGCACATGCACAAGCTGCTCTCTATCTACCGCCTGCCCTCAGGTTTCCAGCACCTCCAGACCTGGAGAAATAGGGGCTGTCTTAGCCCAGAAGGCTACCTTCCCTTAGCTAAGGCTGCTCCAAGGGCACACCTGTTGCCAAGAGGGGAAGCCCATCTGAGTGAGACCAGCTGTGGCCCTGTGCCTAAGGTGGGCTCAAGGTATCTCTCCAGTGTTTGGCAGGGGAGGGAGTCTGGCACCGCAAAAGTCTGTTAGGAGCCAATATCCCAGACAAACCCAAGATGATGAGGCCAAGGGATTCCCTCTGGTATCTGGCTTCAGTCACAGGAATGAAAGGGTGTGGTGGAGTGCTGTGGACCTGGGCACTGCAGTGAGTGCCCCACAAGTCCCCACCATGAGACTGGTCCATCCCCACATATCCAAGTCCCAGGGACTCAGCTGAGGCCACTTGAATGCTGAGGCTCTGGGGCTGGTGGGTGAATCCTGGGCATCAGACTCCCCTCAGCCCGCTGGATTGGGACTACTCTCTCTCACCAGTCCTTCTTCCTGTGTCATCACTGCTCTGCACTGACCTATTGATGATAAAGAGGTTTGAATGGTCATTCTGGCACACCCCATCAAGCCCACCTGTCCTTATTGGACAAGGGGCCTGTTTGGCAATGGTGATTTCTAGGTGTCTCCCATCCCATCTAGTACTGCTGGGATCTGGCTTCAGAGGGGTCAACTGTTCTGGCTGGGAGCAGGGTGGACCCTTTGGTCCCCAAGGGAGCCCCATAAGCCCAAATGTGGCCCAACCATCCCTACCTGGCCCTGACCCTGGGGCTGAGGCCAGGGAGCCTGGCTCCCACCTCAGGATGGCCAATGCAAGGGTGCTGCCCTCCATATGCACTTTCTGCCCTCAGACTTCCCAGATGGACTGAGGTCCATACTCAGCTGTGGGCACGGGGAGGGGCCAGCCCACCCCATTACCTTCCCTGGAGCCAAGGGTCCTGTTACTGCACTCCTGAGGCTGCTGGGAAAAGGCCATTTGAGTAAGAGTCCTGGTAGCCCTGTGCAGTTGGGGTAGCCAGGGCCTCTGAGGGAGTCAAGTCTCTCAGGTGTCTCTCATCCAGATACTTTCTGGCCCTACCTGGGGAAGGCAAGGTTCAGGAGCTCCATGCCATCTGTCTTGGGCAGAGCACAAAAATGGGTCTCAAAGCAGTGTGGAATTGGGCATAGCTATGAGTGCCCTGGAAGTCCCCAGAAGTGAGTTGATTTACCACATAGCTCATAATTAGGGTCGAATACCAGGGTGCCAGAATGCTACTCACAAATGCAGAGTTAGCTTAGGCATACTTATCTCTTGGCATTAGGTTTTTTTTGCCTGTTCAGTAGGACTTGCCTTCTCGCCAAGCATCCCCACTGTGGGCAGCATCCTCACTGTGGCCACAGCTATTCCTACACACCCTTGAGCTGGGGACCAATCCTAGGGTGCCTGGATGCTGAGTCACACACGCTTTTGCATGGATCGTTCCCTTCTGTGCACCTGTCCTCAGATATCCTGTACATGTTTTTTTGGATAGGGACTCCCCCTTACCTAATGGAACCATTCTCCTGGGGCCAGAGTTCTCTGCATTTAATTCTTGGTGGGGAGGCTGGAAAAATCCTTTACTCTTATGGTCCTGGTGAATGTCTGGGAATAGGGGTCATTCTAAGTAGTCAAGCCTCCCTGATGTCTGTTGTGCTACCTTTCTGTCTTGCTGGCATGGCATGGCTCCTGAAATCCTACAAGATATGTACACAGGGTAATTGGCATCTCTGGTTTAGAGCAGGCTGGACTTTGACAGTGTGATGTGTCCCCCAGATGTCTCTGCCTGTCATCTTCCCTGTCCCTTCCCATCCTAGACTCAGGGACAGATTCCAGGGAGACTATGCACTGAGTTGCACTGCATTTCTTTATGGAGTTCATTCTCAGGCACCTGCCTTCTGGCTCTTTGATCTGGCCTAAGCTCTCTCACATGGACATACATCCATAATCAGATGCAGGAAAGAAGAGGGTGCTTTGGACCATGCACTTTTTCCTGTCTGCTTGCCTTCTATGTGCTCCCTTACTATTATCCTGTCTTCTTCCTGCCCAGCACACCCTGTATACTTCCTCTGCACCCAAGCCAACATGAAGTCATAACACTTTACAAAGGCAATAGTTAAAGCTCTATAACCCAATGGCAGAGAAACCTATTGCATCCATGCATAGTGAAGTTTTATGCTACAGCTGAGTACCTGAATCATGTGTGTGTTGATTAGGTCACACCCACATGGAATTAGATTGTGGGGAGCTTCAGACTTACAGCATACTGTCTGGTGGTCAGAACTGTGGAGCATCCAAAATGATGTTCCACACTTGCCCTTACTTCCCCTTTGCTGCTTCCTGACTCTCCTCTCTCGCTCCCAGCCCATGGTTAATGTGTGCCCGCACATGGATCCAAGGTCTGAGTTGTAGAATCTCAGAGCAAAAAGACACCTCAAAAAAATCACTTGGTCCAACCTTTTCCTTTTGAATAGATGAGAAAACTGAGTCCAAGAGAAGTAAAGTGACTTGACGCAGGTTAGTCTAGGGCGAAACCAGCACTAGAACCAAGGTGTCCAAGAAGAAAGGCTTTTAGATAAAGGGTTAAAAGACAGGGATAAGTCTTAGCTCTGCCTTGTAGGAAGTGCATGGCTTAGGATAAAACTCACATGCCCTTGCTCATTTCCATAATTGTTCTAGCCACCTCTGCCTATCTAAAAGGCAGTTGCAAAGACCAAATTAAATAATAGATATGAGACAGGGCTTTAGATACTGTTAAGCCTCCTATCAATGTAAGATTTTTACTATGTCCAGTCAATGGTGTACCAAGGCAGCCTTGTGTGCTGACAATAAGAAGGTACATTGTCTGTAGAGAATTTTAAAGTAATTTTAAAACTGGTTGAAATTTGGTTGCTTTTTGTTATCACCATGTTTGGCAATTCTAAATAATATCAGTAATAAGACATTCTTTCTTGAAAGTATTTTTCATTTTGGAGCAGGTTTCTAGCTTCTCTCAAGATTAGAACTTTCCTAGGTATAAAATAGCTATGTCTTTACTTGCCAGACCACTCCTGGGAAATAGTGGCTTTCTTTTTCCCTCCTCAAAACCTGTTAAGCCCATCCTTTTTTATTTCTATCTGGAGTAATTCCTAGAGCAGAATAACTTCCTTGTACTTATTTTAAACAAGACTTATTGAGCAGAGAGCTTTGCTTAGAGCCTCTTGTTGGCATACAATATAATATTTATTCATTGTGAAGCAGACCTGTGGGTTCTAATATCTTGCTTTCACTGTTTTTGTTTAATGGGCATATATTTTCCATAAAATATTGGTACTACCATTCCTTGCCATCTCACAAAGCTGTCTAGCTGTGTACTGGCTTTAGAGATAATATGTGTAGAACAGTTAACATAGTGGCACCTAAATGAAGTGCAATAATCCACTTTCCTTCCTTCCTACTTCTCTCTCTCCACCCTCTCTTCCTTTGGCAGAATTTTTTAAGGTTGACCTCCTATTTGCCTACAATATGTAAGCATGAGAATGGGGTTGGCTGATGTCTTTTGTATATTTGTTTTTCCAAGTTCACCACATTCAATTTACTAAAGTTGCATAAAATAAAAAGTTCTTCCAGCAGGCGGCGCTGTAGGCTTCCAGAGGATCTGGAAGCCACTGGTTCCAGAAGTAGGTGCCCAACCTACAGTCAGAAAAGAAGTCTTACTTTCTGTGTTTGTTCAAGGATAGAGTCGCATGCTAAGGATTTCATCCTGGAATCCAACAGCGTTTTCATGCTATCCTGTTACAGACAAGACAATCAGTACATACGGCCTTCCTGAAGTAATGCAATCCTGAAGAAATAGAAGGACAAGTTAGCTGAAGTGTGCATGGAGAATAATCCTGGTGAAACACCATAATGTTAGCTTTATATACACTGTGTAACAGAAACTGGACTGACTTAAAGGGCTAACAAACAAATGAACCAAAGAAACCAAGTAACTTAAGTTTAAATAAAGTATATGATAATGCACTGGGTTCTTAAGCAAAGGTACTAATCAGAATCTCCTTACAGCTTAAAACAAAATAAACATTCTTTGCTCCCATTCCTGAATGCTCCAATTGGATAAGTCTAGGTGGAATCTGGGCCTCTAGGTTTTCTTAAGTTCCATAGATGATTCCAATGAATGATCCCAGTATCTAGTATAATGCTACAAAGGTCATCTGCATTATTCTTGACCCTCCAGTTGTGTGATATAATGGGAAGGACACATTACATCTAGTGAGCTTTCAGTTTTCTGAATCAGTTTGTTCATCTGTGAAAAAGGCCAAGTTGTTGAGCTGGACTAGTTCCTCAGACCGAATCCAGACATTAGCTATGATTGGGTGCCTAGATCAGATCTCCACATCACCCCTCCTCATTCCCACCGCCCCCCCCCACCAAAAGTCACTGACACAATGCTGAATGGAGAGACGTCACTGTTGAGATCCTTGCTTTCCTCAGTAATCAATTACAACATAGTGATGTCTTTTCCCTAACTTTGGTAAGTATTAGGAAATTGAGCCTCTGTCATGATATAGTCTAAGAAGTAGCAAATGAGTCTTAAAACAGTGTTCCTTTGGGTCACTAATTATTTAATGATTTGGGACTCAAAGACTCCTCAAAGGAAAAATTAAATCTGTTCACAGTAGGAGGAAAGTAATATATGTTCACTAATGATTTGGTTTGCTCTTTTTGAGAGAAGAGACTAGAAGAAAAACTCCCTGAAAAGACATTGGACCTGAACACCGGGGCAGTCTCCTTGGGAGCCTTCCATCTGATATCTGATGAAACAACATCCAGCCCTTCTGTCACTTTGTAGAACCCTCCTTTCCTCCCACTTCTCCCACTTGACACCCTCTTCTACATCCTTTAAGAGGGAGTCAAAGGTCAGCTTCTCTGTGAAGCCTTTTGTCTTCCTTGGGCATTTTGGTCCCACCTCTCCTGGTCATATATGTTGTAAATATGTCTGTCCCCTTCAAAGTAGAATTAACTAATTGATGATGGAAGATTAAGGGACAAGTAAGGTTTTCCTTATGTGCAGGGAATATGGGTAGCAATTTATGGAGTATGTCTGAAATAAACATAACGCCATCACCCCCTACCTCCCAGTATCTTGTATATCAGCCAAACAGGTATTTAATTTTACCAATGATTTATTCGGGTTAAACATTGCCCATGCCTGAAGGCCTTTCAATAAGATAAGCATCCTTAGGAAGGATGAGACCACCCCCTTGGAGTAAGTGTGATTACCAAATCTTTTTTTTATCAGGCAGAAGGTAAGGTTTAGGATGGTTCAATGACAATGCCCCGGGAGTGCAGGATTTGAAAGAGAGGTGTCATCTCAGGATTCTGAAGAGGACCAGCTTTGGGCAAAGGGATGTCCTACTATGGAAGACACGTTTTGGTACAAGGGAGCATTACAGCTGGATTATGAACAAGTAGAATGTCCAAGTTGGAAGAGAATCCAATCCTTCATTTTATTTCATAGAAGCAGCGGCTGAGGCCCAGGGAGAGGAAGAATTTTGCCCAAGGTCAGTGAGAGGACTTCGCAATCCACATGCAAAATATTTTCAGTAGTGATATAAGCAATGCCCTGTGCAGTCCTTGGTGCCACTGGCAAGGCAACATTCTCAATGCCAGAGCTTTGCCCCACCTTGTACCAGCTGCTCATCAGAATTCTCCAGGACTCTTTTTTAAAAACCAAGGGACTATATTTTTAACATGGATCTGCATTTTTAACAAATGCTCTCCAATGAATCCGATGCACAGCAGGTTTGGGAACTACTTGTCTATGTTATTAGGACTGTTCATATAGCTAACCATAGATTTTTTGTTGGTTTGGTTTTTTATTTTTGGTTTTTTTTGGTTGTGTGTGTGTGTGTGCTTAAAAGAACCTTAGACATAGCATGAATCCTCTTATTTTTTTTCCTTTTAGTTACAGAAAAATTATACATTACTAACCACAGTCCACTTTCATGAAAAAAAATACAGAAATAAAAAAAAGATAGACCAAGAAGTCAGAGAAAAAATAAACTTACTAATGCCACATTTTAGTGTTTTCTTGACTCCTTCATCTCCCAAAAGGAGAAAACCAGATCTATGGAACTTAGTGACTCTTCTCAAAGTCAAACAAGTAGTTTGGGACAAAGCTGGGCCTAGGAATCTAGGCCCTCTGTCACCACTAGCCCAAACATATAGGACTATGTAAGCTTAGAGAAAAGTCTTGTGGGAAGAGACCACACTGGTCACAGTGGTTAGCATTAGAGACTGATTCCTGATGTGGGTTTTTATTTTATACCTATCTGTATTATTTGAATTTGTTCCAGTTATAAGCAACACAAATACAAAATTACCTGAAAAATCCTCCTACTTCAAACACTAGACAATGCTGTAGTGCATATTGCAAATAGCCCTTCCAACACAGAGCTGAGCTTGCAGAAAAGAATGAGAAATGCTCATGTGCTGAAAATCAGGGTGGCTTTGCCTGATGCTACAGCTGCTCTGGGAGCATCAGCCTGAGACAGAAGAAGCAGCTTCTGCCCACAGCATGCAGAGGTATGGGGGAGCCCCTCACATAATCCAGGCCTGGGTGGGCTGAACTCATACAGGAGAAGAAGAAGGAAATGTTGCTGTTTCTGCTGAAACTCAGGGTAGGAAAATTCTCCCTGAGAACTTGCAACTTGTGATTTATTCAAGTAGAATTGTATTTTATTCAGTTAAATTAGAAATTAATAACAAAGGACTTTTAAAAAATCCTCTGGAAATTTAGTAATACGTTACTCAGTAAACATTGGTTTTAAAAGGAAATACAAAATTATAAGTGTTTATAATTAAAAGATAATGTAAACACTGCAGGTTAAGAGATGTGGAACAGCTTAAGAAATGCTCTTAGGTAAAATTATAACCTTAAATATGTTTAACAAATTAAAAAGTACAAGCTAACTGTTCAACTCAAGGGTTTGGGAAAAGAACAATGGAAAAAACAAAGAAACATCATGAAAAGAAACAAAAATAAGTGCACAAATTAATGAGATGAAAGAGGAAAAATACCAGCAGGGATTAACAAAACCAGCAGCTGGTTTGTGGAAAATATTAGTAAGAAAGGTATATGAAGGGAAAAGGAGAGAAAATGCAAGTATACAAAATACATAATGCAAAGGAGAAATAACTATAGACACTTAAACATTTTAAGATTGTTATGAATGGATAATATACTAATGAATTTGAAAACCAACCTGAGTATAAAATGTAACATGTAAAATGTGTAAAAATTGACAAAAAGAGAAATTTAAAAGTTAAATAGACCAGAACTTCTGGAAAAGATGGTGGTGTAAGAGGATGCTAACTCACCTCATTCCACAGATACAACTAGGTAACACTCACATCAGTGTAAATAACCCAGAAAATGACCAGAATATAGACAGAACTGACCCTCTACAGCTAAATGTAGAGAAGAGGCCAAATCAAAAAGGGTAAGAAGGGCAGAGATGTAGTCAGGAACCAAACTGAGCTGCGAGAGAGACAGTCCATGGGAGGGAATGACACCACAAGCACAGAGAAGGGGGGTGAACAGATCTCATCCCAGTCACTCCAGTCACCCCAGTCACCCCAGAAGTGGGAAAACCTGCACTGGGAAGATAAATTCCCATAACATTTGGCTGGTTCTTGAAAAGATCAACAAAGTTGAGACAGCCAGACTTATCATAAGAAAAAAGAAAGAAAGAAAGAAAGAAAGAAAGAAAGAAAGAAAGAAAGAAAGAAAGAAAGAAAAGAAAGAAAGAAAGAAAAAGAGAGGACTCAAATAAGCAAAATCAGAGATGAAAGAAGATAAATAACAACCAACACTATAGAAATACACAGGATTATAAGAAAATATTATGAAAGATTATATGCCAACAAATTGAACAACCTAAAAGAAATGAATAAATTCCTAGAAACAAAAAACCTCCCAATACTGAATCAGGAAGAAATACAAAATTTGAACAGAATGGTTACCAGCAATGAAAGAGAATCAATAATCAAAAAACTCCCAACAAACCAAAGTCCAGGACCAGAAGGATTTACAGGTGAATTCTACCAAACATTTAAAGAAGAGTTAATGCTTATTCTTCTCATGCCTTTCCAAAAAATAAGTGAGGAAGGAAATCTTCCAAATTCATTTTATGAGACTACATTTACCCTGGTACCAAAACCAGATAAAAATACCCCCCAAAATGAGAACTACAGGCCAACATGTCCAATGAACATGATGTAAAAATCCTCAAAAAATAGGAAATTAATCCAACAATACGTTTAAAAAAACCATTTACCGCTATCAAGTAGTATTTATTCCTGCAATGCTGGTGTGGTTCAATATTCACAGATTAATCAATGTGATACATCTAATCAGCAAGACAAGATAAAAACCATATGATCATTTCAATAGATTGAAAAAAAAAAGCATCTGACAAAGCTCGACATCCATTCATGATTAAAACCCTCAACCAGGCAGGTTTAGAGGGCACATACCTCCACATGATAAAAGCCATTTATGACAAACCTACAGATAACATCATACTCAATGGTGAGAAATAGAGGTTTTCACCTAGGATCAGGAACCAGGATATCCACTCTCACCACTTTTATTCAACATAGGACTGGAAGTCCTAGCCACAGCAATCAGACAACAAAAAGAAATAAAATGCACCCAAATTGGTAAGGAAGAACTAAAACTTTCACTATTGGTAGATGACATGATACCAAATATAGAAAACCCTAAAGACTCCACCAAAATACTACTAGAACTGATAGATGAATTTATGAATTTAAGAAGGTTGCAGGATACATAATCACTATACAGAAATCCATTTCATTTCTATACACTAATAATGAAGTAGCAGAAAGAGAAATTAACAATCCCATTTACAATTGCACCAGAAATAACAAAATACCTAGGAATTAACTTAACCAAGAAGGGGAAAGAAGTACTCTGAAAACTATAAAACACTGATGAAAGAAATTGAAAATGACACAAACAAATGAAAAGACATTCCATGCTCATGGATTGGGAGAACAAATATTGTTAAAATGACCATACTATCCAAAACAATCTACAGATTCAATGCAATCCCTATCAAAACCCCAATAATATTTTTCACAGAACTAGAACAAATAATCCTAAAATTTGCAGAGAACCACAAAAGACCCTGAATAGACAAAGCAATCTTGAAAAAGAAACACAAAACTGGTGGTATCACAATCAGATTTCAAGATATACTACAAAGCTGTAGGAATCAAAACAGTATGGTACTGTCTCAGAAACAGACACATAGGTCAACGGAATAGAATAGAGAGTCAGAAATAAGCCCATGATTATATGGCTAACTAAATTACAACAAAGGAGCCAAAATGTGCAATGGGAAGAAGATAGTCTCCAACAAATGGTGTTGGGAATTCTGGGCATCTATGTGCAAAGGAATGAAATTGGACTACTTTTTACACCATACAAAATATAAACTCAAAGTGGATTAAAGATCTAAGTATGAGAATTAAAAGCATAAAAATCCTAGAAGAGAGCACAGGCAGTGATTTCTCTGACATCAGCCATAGCAACATTTTTCTAAATATGTCTCCTGAGGCAAGGAAACAAAAGCAAAAATAAACTATTGTGACTACATTAAAATAAAAAGCTTCTGCACAACAAAGGGAACAGTGAACAAAACAAAAAGACAACCTAGTGAATGGGAGAAGATATTTGCAAATGTTATATCTGATAACGGGTTAGTATCCAAAAATATATAAACAACTTCTACAACTCAACACCAAAATCCCCCAGATAATCCAATTTAAAAATGGGCAGAAAACATGAACAGATATTTTTTCAGAGAAGACATCCAGATGGCTAACACATGAAAAGATGCTCAACATCATTCATCATCAGGGAAATGCAAATCGAAACCACAATGAGATATTACCTCATACCTGTCAGAATGGCTAAAATAAAAAATGCAAGAAACAACAGGTATTGGCAAGGATGTGGAGATAAAGGACCTCTTGTGCACTGTTGGTGGGAATGCAAATGTACAGCCACTGTG
This sequence comes from Neomonachus schauinslandi, assembly GCF_002201575.2. Classification (NCBI taxonomy): domain Eukaryota; kingdom Metazoa; phylum Chordata; class Mammalia; order Carnivora; family Phocidae; genus Neomonachus; species Neomonachus schauinslandi. Next base: position 40,495,953 of record NC_058404.1, read on the forward strand.
AAAACAGTATAGAAGTTCCCCCAAAAATTAAAAATAGGATTACCATATGATCCAGTAATTACACTACTGCATATCTAAACAAAAATATGAAAACAGTAATTCATAAATATATATGCACTCTTACGCTTATTGCAGCATTATTTACAATAGCCAAATTATGCAAATAGCTCATGTGTCCATTGATAGATGAATGGATAGAGAAGATGTGGATAAAGAATATATATATGTGTGTGTGTATATATATATATATATATATATATATATATATATATATATATATAATGGATATTATTCAGCCATAAAAAAGTGTGAAATCTTGCCATTTGCAGCAACATGATGGACCTAGAGGATATAATGCTAAGTGAAATGAGTGAGTCAGAAAAAAAGAAATACCATATGATTTCATTCTTATGTAGAATTTAGGAAACCAAACACATGAACAATGAAAAAATGAAACTAACCTAAAAACAGACTTTTAATATAGAGAACAAACAGGTGGTTCCCAGAGGGAAGGTGGGGGGGGGGATGGGTGAAATGTGTGAAGAGGATTAAGGGTGCACCTATCATGATGAGCACTGAGTAATGTGTAGAATTGTTGAATCAGTATATAGTACATCTGAAACTCATAAAACACTGTATGTTAATTATACCGGAATTTAAAAAATTAAGTAGACCACTAAGGACACAAGATTTTTAAAATGGAATTAACAAGCTGTCTCTCTCAAAGCATAACATACACACACTGTGGTATGCAGCCTCTTACATGTCTCTCAACAATCTCTCTGTCTCCTGGATTCATACCCCTGTGTAATTAATTCCCTGCCCTTGAGTGTGGCCTTTGTAGTTGTCTTCTAACAAATAGAATATGGCAAAGCTTTTGGATGTCACTTCTGTGTTTAGGTTGCTGAAAGACTGTGACTTCCATCTTGCTCTCTCTCAATCTCCTTTTCTCTCTTAGCCCTGTCTCTGGGTGAAACATGATGGCATGTTTTAAGTAGCTTTATGGAGACACTCATAGGCAAGGAACTTATGTCTCTGGCCAATAATCAGTGAAGACCAACAGCTTGTGAACAGCCATCTGATTGATTTTGGAAGTGGATTTCTGAGGCCAAGAGTGAAGTGAATGAACTTGGAAGCAGGTTCTCCCTCAGGAGAGTCCTGATGCATTGACAGCCATCTTATGAGAGACCCTGAGTCAGAGGCACCCAGCTAAGCCTTGCCCACAAAAAGTGTGACATAATAGATGTGTGTAGTTTTATGTCTCTAAGATCTGGGGTTGTTGCATGGCAAGAGATAACTGATATGTACACAAACAAAAATTGGTTTTACTGGTGAATTCAATCAACTTTCAATGAATATTATCTATCTTATGAAACCTGTTTCAAAAAATAGAAAATGAAGCTGTCTAGTTCATTTGTGAAGCTAGTATCATCATTTCATTAATGCAGACATGCACAGATCTGAAGTGTATAATTAGATGAGTGATGAAGAACGCATACTCCTGCATAAACAATACACCAATCAAGATAAAACCTTTCTGTTACCCCAGAAAATTCCCCCATGCTTCCTTCTAGTCAATCTCCTTTCTCATGGGCAATCACTAATATCATAGGTTATTTTTGCTATTCTTCAAATGGAATTGTATATTTATGTACTCTTTTGTGCTTGGCTTATTTTGCTCAACATAATGTTTATAAAATTAAACCATGCACCCCTCTCTCCTCTAGTAATGCCAACTTTCCTCCATTATGCACACCCATCTATACTCAGAAAGCCCAAATACCATATTAAAACAAGGTCAGATAGTCCACCCAATTGAAAAGCTGATTAAAGATGGTCTTTTAACCACAGCTTAATGACTATGTTAAAGATATACAAAGAATTAAGATAATCTAGTGGCATAAAATCAGGCTGAGAGGCATGAAATTATTAGAGCAGGTTATAATTTTCTATCTTTCTATAGAGCATAATACTATGATGAAATAAAGGAGGCTGCATGAATAAGGCTGCTGGTCAAATTGTACTAAATAATTTTGTCTTTGGTATATATTAAAAATAGCTTATTTATAGGTAGAATTTTATCTAAGAATTGTCATATGGGTGTGTATAGTCCCTTGTAGATTGCTCTTTTTTGTAGCTAAAATTTTGTGTTTTTAATAGACCATTGTTGAGGGAGGCACTGATCATTGTAATTAATAGTAATATTATATTATTTTAAAATAATTATGGCAGAGATGGCAAATTGTGGACACCAAGGCTACAACTCCTCCCCTTCAATACACAAGACAATGTTACTAATCCATCACACCACTTCACTGCTCTGAGCCAAAGCTGGCCTGTGAATCCTTCTCAACCAAGTACTCTGGGCAGCCACCATCCATCTATTGGAGTTGGCAAAGGGGTGGAAACCTACTGAACTATTCAGATACCTTCTTAAAGAACATGTTATTCATAATAATGTATTGAGATACAGAATGCTACTTTATTAAAATAGTATAGTGTAGGGCGCCTGGGTGGCTCAGTTGGTTAAGTGACTGCCTTCGGCTCAGGTCATGATCCTAGAGTCCTGGGATCGAGTCCCGCATCGGGCTCCCTGCTCAGCAGGGAGTCTGCTTCTCCCTCTGACCCTCCTCCTCTCATGCTCTCTGTCTCTCATTCTCTCTCTCTCAAATAAATAAATAAATAAATAAATCTTTAAATAAATAAATAAAATAGTATAGTGTAAGAGTGTAGAGAAAAAAGGGACTTTGGAGTCTAAGAACGCTGGGTGTGAATCCTGGTTCCATATTTAATTTACCTAATGGACTTGGCAAACCATACCTCTTCTTCAAAGGAGGAATGATCATTGTTATCTTACTGATTTTTTTGCAAGAATATAGAAATAAATTTTTAAAGTGCTGGGCAAATAATAGGAGTTCATTAAATGGTGCTTAGTACTGTTATTATACTGGAAATAGCACAGGTTTTTAATTAGGTGACCTGTATTCGAATCTTAGCTCTGCTCCTTTACTGTGACTTTAGATAACTTATTTATTCACTCAATCTGTTTCCTCATGGGCAAAACAAACAAACAAAAATCATAATAACTGCCCTGGTGGGTTGTTTTGCAAAAATCACTGCTAATACATGGAAATTACCTAGAAAATAGTTAAAGCTTGACCAAAGATAGCTTTATTTTAATGTTACTGTCATTACTATTCTTCCTTCTGCCTTCCCCCAAAATCTGGAAAATAATTGAGAAAATATGTGCCAAACTCAGTTGATGGGGCAAAGGTGGTGGAGGCATAGAACTTGAAGAGCTTCCAAAGACTACAATTGGTATTACTGTATTGTTTGAATTTTCCCGCTCTTAATTTATACCTGAAATTTAAAGGCAATATAATAGCAAAACTTTAAAAATGTGAATGTTCATTAACTACATATAAAGATTTTTTTCAAATACTAATTCAACCATAATAAATAAAACTCCAAAGAAAGATTAAGCCATGTCATTGTGTGTATGAAGTAGTAAGTTGTTTTTTATTCCAAACAATTTGTTTATCCAATGTATTTATCCAATAGTAAGTTGTTTTTTATTGCTATATTCCAAATAATTTGTTTAACCAACAAATTTGCATTGTTTTCATATTTTAGTTATGATGAATAAAGCTGCTATAAACATTCTTGTACAAGTCTTTTTGTAGACATGTTTTCATATCTTTTGGATAAGATAAATTCCTACAGTGGAATTACTGAGTTATATGGTAGGTATCTACTTAACTTTATAAGGAACTGCCAAAACTATCAGTTTTCCAAAGTGGTGAAACACTTTTACTTCAGCCAGTAAAGTAGGAAAGATTTGTTATTCTGCAACACCACCAATATCACTCACCTAATTACACACTTCATACTTGGTGTTGTCTGTCTTTTAAATTTTAGTCACTATAATGGGTATGAAGTGGTATCTCACTGTGTTTATAATTTGCATTTCCTCAGGACTAATGACAGTGTATTTTCATGTGCTTGCTTGCCATCCACAGATCTTTCCTTGTGAAGTTCACTTCAAGTCCTTTTTGCATGTTTTACATATGGGTTGTTTATTTTTATTATTGATTTAAGGGTCCTTTATATTTTGGATACTAGTCCTTTGTATATTATGTATTTTCTCTCAGTCTGTGGTTTGCCTTTTTGTTTTCTTTATGGGGCACTAAATTTAAAAATGTTTATAAGTTCATTTATTTCATAAAGACCAATACCTATTTATAATTCAAATTGTTCCTAGTAAATTATAAATACAATAGAACTTCCTTACCTTGTTTTGGATTATATCCAAAACCTACAACCAACATTATACTTAATGGAAAAACTTTGAAAAAATAATTCCCTTTAAGATAAAGTCTACAATCCTCAGTATAGATCTGGCCAATATTACAAGAGGAAAAAGAGGTAGTATAAATTGTGGAAGAAAAAGAGAAAAATTGTTACTATTTGAAGATTGTATGGTCATCTATTTACCTAGAAAAACCAACTGAATCAACATAGAAACTAATAGAACTAATAAGAGAGTTCAACAAAATTGTCAAATAAATATCAATATACGACAACAACATTCCTTACACCATGAATACAAAGCTAGAAAAATATAATAAAGTGTCATTTGCATAGTAACAAAAATGTATAAAGTGTCCAGGAACTAACCAAGTTATTCAGTGTCCCGGTAGAAAACAGATGAGACACTCAAATTTGATAATTAGAGAAATGATGATGATGATGATGATGATGATGACGATGATGATGATGATTTGGTAAAATACTTTGGCGCTTGTAATATCAGGCAGTGATTGCTACTCTTAAGTCTATAAGTTTTTGAAGTTCTTATTTTGCATTTTCATCCAAGGTGGCTTATTTCTTCCTGTGTTTTTGATTTTGGATTGTGAATTCATGTTCCTTAGAACTTCATTTGCAAAAAATTTAGAAGACAAGGATTTGAAAATACTTTCCATCAGTGTTTGTTTTTGACAGGCACCTGTCAGACTAAGACTTCTTTAAACTAAATTTTAGCTTTTTCTTTTTAAGTATTGTGACTTCTGGCCCCAATCTCATGTGTGAGCTGTCTGTGATTAGGAATTCTGAGACAAAAATTGTTTTATTTTTATTATTTTCTCCTTCCACTCAAAGCCAAGGCTTATCCCAGCAAATATTCTTACCATCTCTTTCTGCATGACAGATTATTGTTTGTCCTATTTTTATGTCTACACCAGCTGTTTTACTGAGGGAAACAACCAGGGGTTAGGGTGACTCATTCAGTGGATGTCTCTGTCTTTGGCCATCCCTGTGCTTATGCATTGGCTTACTTTAAAAATAACCACTGTTGCAAAGATAAAGGCTGAGCATGAGAACCAACAGCATGGACTTCCTCTCACCAAGGCTGATTTAGCTACCACTGCTGCTAAAAGTTTGATACACCATATATATTCAATATGTTGATCCCACTGGGCCCACAGCATGGTTTCATCCCTCAGAGTGACCAATCAACAATTTGACTACAGGTAATTACATTAGACTATTTCCTCTTCCTTGATTCATTCTATTGTCATTGATATGTTTTCCATTTATGAGTTTTCTTTTCTTGGATTAAGGAATACACTCTAGGAAGAGGAGTTATTCCTTAGAAATAAGAGCAAAACATAAATAGATCAGGTCTTGGCCAGCAGCACTATCTGAGTTTTCACAGAGGGCCTGATTTAATATAATAGGCTATTCCAGACATTACCTCAGACCAAGGGACTAACTTTATGGATAATAAATTGTGATAATGTGTACATGACTATGGAATCCACTGGACCTGTCATATAATACAGAATCTGCTGGTCTGATAAAGTGTTAGAATGTCCTCTTAAAGGTGTGGCTAAGGCATCAGTTTGGGGTGGGGGAGTTGTCCTCCCAGATGAGGTACATATTTTGAAAAAAAGGCAATTATAAGGTGTTATTTCTTCATAGTTAGCTACAATGCATGAATTTAAGAATGAAGAAGTAGAAGTAGGCATAACCCTTCTCACCATAATTCCTGGACTAGCTTCATAAATTGTGCATCTTGTCCCTAAAACTTTTGCCTCTGTTTTAGCTGGGGGCCTTGTTGTCTGGAAGGGGGTGAAAAGTGGTAAGATACTTCTAACATGGGACACTGCAAAGTTTCTCTAAACCTAATGTGGGGGAGAAAAAATTTTCATTTCCTTCAAGATTCTTCTAGCTGGACTAAAAATTAAATTGACATGAGATAAATTAACTGAAAAAAATCAAATTTAGTTTGTACTCACAGGAAATCCACACAGACATGAAATTCCAAAGATGGTCAGGCATAATGAGGTGCATATGTCATCCTGAACTAAATATAAGGGAGTAGTAGTCTGGGACTCCAAAGGGAAAGAATGTAATTCATAGGAAGATGAAAAGGATAAATATTTGTTAAACAGATGTTTGCTGGCCATTCAGACACAATAGGACATAGAGAAGGCTTTCATCAAACAGGTCTTGCAAGGGTACCATATCTAGCTCATATTGTAGTGTAGTTATTTATGGTGATAGCTCTCTTCCTGGAGCAGGTCTTCTTTCTAAATTCTTTTAGGTAGTTGGTGTAGGGAGGTTAAAGTTCTTTCCTGAGTCTTTTGGGCCTTGATTGTTTGTAGCTTGGCAAAATCTGCATGCCTAGGTGGCCTACTGTGGGGTCACATGCCTGTAGCTCCTACACTAAATTATAACCTAAACTTAATCATTTCAGATTCCTTATACCAGTGAAGAAGAAAGAAATTACTATAGAGGCAGGTGATATCATGAGGAGATAGAATGGTTGGTATGTAATGGGATGAGAAGAAGTACATTTGAAACTCAAGCATTCACTAGGATGCCTCTTGGATTCCTATATGCCTAGTGCTCTAAACAAATAAATGGGCAAATGCAGCAGCCATTCCCATGAAAAGGCATAGTAACCAGAGTCTCAGATTCCTCACAGATAAAGATCTGGGTTATCCTTTTGGGCAAACAACCTAGACCAGAGGAACAGTTGGCCAAGGATGAGAGAAGTCTACAGTGGGTGTTAAAGGAAAGATAAATTATGGCTTTAGCACCAACTAAACAGCAGAGTCTGTAGCATGTCCTACTATCTCTCCCATTGTACTTCGAAAAAAAAATTATTTATTTGAATATTGTGACTGGCCACCACCTTGAAGAATCAATGACATAGCGGAGTGAACTTAATGTGGGATACAAGTGGATGTGAGTAGTACAAAAGATACAATGTAATAGATACTGTAGGCATTCTGTCCATATCCTCTGGGCATTCATCATCCCAATCTTCAATGACTCAATTGCTTCCAATAGAAAGCACCTATGACTCTTTGCCTGAGGATTTTCTCTGGATACTGGAGCACAACTGATCTGCATGAATTTAGGCCTAAGTATCAGAAGAATTAATGTCTCTTAGGATCAGCACTGAACCAATATCTGAGGGAAGTTAGTGGATACCTGAGTATGCAGAGAGTCCTTGCCCTTTTGTTAGGTTAACTGAGGTGGGTTTGTCAGTAATGAGCCCCAGTTTCCCACAGCAGTGGCTTTTCTATTAACTTTGTTTCCTTCCCTCTTACACCTCCCCTTTCTTGGTATTTCCTGTGATTACCTCCCAGATTAATTATTTGCATTCACATATATGTTACCATTATTTGGGTGGATTTCTGTTTCTCACAGCAAATAATCCCCATCTAAGATGGTTTTTGACCTAAATATCACCCCATTCAAGAAGCCTTGACAGACACCCCCAGCAGACCCTGAAGAAACCTTGCAGTGCACTTGCACAGACTGTGTAATTTTCAGTTCATAGCACTTATCCATACCATATTGTAATCTCTTATTTGTCTGTGTCTACTGCTACACTGATAATTCAATGAGGCCAGGAACAATTGTTTTCTTTTTAATTATTATATTCAAGTATCCTAACCCAGCAGTTGGCATTTGGTAATTTCTCCCCCCAAAAAAAGTCTTTAAAAAAATCAATTAAATAAAGGAGAATAAGTCTTGAGTGGGAGAAAATGATGAGTTTAGTTTTGGACATATTAGATATGAAGGGCCATGGCAGCTGCTTCTTTGAAGACAGAATTGGATGTATGAGTGTGAAGCTCAGGTGAGAAGTAAGGACTGAAGTTACAGATTTTGATTTGTGAGATGTATCATTTATATGATGGTTGAAAGAAAAGAATATGAACAGTGAAAAAATGTTGGCTGAGCACAAAACTCACAGAACTCTGTCAATTAAGAGATTGATGGAGCAGAGATTTCAAGAAGTAGAAAGTGATTGGTAGCATCCAATGTGGCAGAAAGGTCAATTAAATTGAGGACCAAAAAATGTCTATTTGATTTAACAAGGTCATTGATGACCATGGAAAGAATAATTTCTTTCTTCAGTAAATATTTTTTAAGTTTGTTTGTTTGTTTATTTATTTATTGGAGAAAGAGAGAGAGAGCCTGAGAGCCAGTGAGCAGGGGAGGAGCAGAGGCAGACGGGCGAGCAAACTCCATACTGAGCATGGAGCCTGACGTGCATGGGGCTTGATCTCAGAACCCTGAGATCACGACCTGAACTGAAACCAAGAGTTGGACACTTAACCTGACTGAGCCACCCAGGTGCCCCTTCAGTAAATATTTTATTTAAAGCATACCATGTGTCAGGCCCTGGTGTAGGCAGAGAGGAAGCAGCAAAATATTGTGTAATGTAGTGATGAATAAAGTAGAAGCCAGATTGCAGTGGTCTGAGGAGAAGCTATGAGAAAAGGAAGTAGAAACAGAGAATGGAGAATAATTTTTTAAAAAATTTGGAAGGGGGGCGCCTGGGTGGCTCAGTTGGTTAAGCGACTGCCTTCGGCTCAGGTCATGATCCCAGGGTCCTGGGATCGAGCCCCGCATCGGGCTCCCTGCTCGGCGGGAGGCCTGCTTCTTCCTCTCCCACTCCCCCTGCTTGTGTTACCTGTCTCACTCTCTCTCTCTCTCTGTCAATTAAATAAATAAAATCTTAAAAAAAAAAAGTTTGGAAGGGAAGAAGAGAGATTAAGTAGTCACCATAAAGACTTTTCTGATGATTTGTTTTCTTCTCTTGCCTGCTGATTTGTGAGTGATTGGTATTTTTAAAATTTATAATTCATTGTAATATCTAGAAGGACAGCAGTTTTAATGGTGGTATTTGCCTCTTTGACATTTAAGTAGATGTGTCTACAATACCTCAAGAAAAAGGCTTCCAGGCCAGGTGAAATGAATACAACTGCCATAGATCAACTAGTCCAACCCAACTGCCTTAGATCAGCTAGGCCAACCCAAAGCCAACCCAAAGCTTGGAATGACTTCAAGTGCCAATTTTTGAGGGGAATCTGGACTTTAATTTCCACTGTATGGCATAACTTAGTAACAAGAATCATATTACCAAAACATGTAATTCTAAGAAACATGTAATTCTGAGAAATTTGTATTTTTTCCTTGTGATGAGAATTCTTAGGATTTACTCTCAACAACTTTCCTATCTATCCTACAGCAGTGTTAGCTGTAGTCATTATGTTGTACATTAATCCCTAGTACTTATTTATCTAGTAACTGGAAATTTGTGCTTTCTGACCACCTTCCTCTAATTCATCCTCCCCCTCCCTTATCAACCACAAATCTGAGCTCTTTTTTTTTTTTAATGAGTTTGGAGTTCTTTCTTTTAAGATTCCATGTATCTAAACTTGACATCATATAATATTTGTATTTCTCTGTCTTACTTATTTCACTTAGTATAATGTCCTCAAGATCCATTCACATTGTCACAAATGGCAAGATTTCCTCATTTCTATGGCTTAATAATGTTCCAGTGTGTGTGTGTACTTCTTTATCTATTCATCCATTGATGGGATACTTAGGTTGTTTCCATATCTTGGCTATTATAAATAATGCTGCTGTGTCAACGTGCAAATATCTTTTTGAGTTAGTGTTCTCATTTCCTTTGAATATATTCCCAGAAGTAGAATTGCTGAATCATATGGTAGTTCTATTTTTAATTTTTTGAGGATCCTCCATACTGTTTTCTGTTGTAGCTGTGCCTGTTTGGAATATAACTAACAGTTCACAAGGGTTCCCTTCTCTCCACATGCTCACCAGCATTTGCTATCTCTTGGCTTTTTGATGATGGCTGTTCTAATAGGCATGAAATGATAGCTTATTGTGTTTTTTTTTATTTGCATTTCCCTAATGACTAGGGATGTCATGCATCTTTTTATGTACCTGTTAGCCTTTTGTATATTGTCTTTGGAGAAATGTCTATTCATGTATTTTGCTCATTTTTAAACCACATTTTTTCTTTGTTTGCTATTGCGTGGTATGAGGTTTTTTTTTTTTTTACATACTTTTGGATATTAACCTTTTATTAGATTTTTGGCTTACAAATACTTTTTTCCCATTCCACATGTTGTCTTTTCACTTTGTTGATCATTTATTTTTCTGTGCAAAACTTTTAATTTTGATGTAGTTCCACTTGTCTTTTTTTAATTATTATTATTTTGTTCCTTGTGCTTTAGTTGTCATACCCAAAAAATCATTGCCAAGATCCATGTTAAGGAGATTTTTTTCTGTGTTTTTTCTTGGAGTTTCATGGTTTCAGGTCTTTTATTTCCATTCAAAGTACTCCCTTTAGCATTTCTTGTAAAGCAAGTCTAGTGGTGATGAATTCTCTCAATTTCTATTTGTTTGGGTAATCTTTATCCTTTCTTCATTGACATACAGCTTCTCCAGGTATAATATTCTTGGTTGACAGTTTTTTTGTTTGTTTTGTTTTTGTTTTTAGTATTTGAATATATCATTCTATTCTCTTCAGGCCTGAAACGTTTCTATTGAGAAATTCACTGAAATCTTATAGGGGTTTCCTAGTATGTAACTTCTTTCTTTTTTCTTGCTGCTGTTAACCCACCACTTACTTGCTTCTGCAGAAGAACAAAACCACTGATTAGGACTACTAATTGGGCTCTGCAAATAGAAACTTTGGCAAGATCCAAGTGCTGGTTGTTGGAAGTCCCTCCCACTTTTCCATCACAATCAGATTCCCAGTGGTTGAGCCCTGCAGGTTCCCCTGTAATCACTCTTGGTGTGAAGCCAGAATAGGGACTCCCACATAGCAACCCACATTTCTGAGTACTGGATGTCACCTCTGGGCTCTCTTTTCCCATTGGATGAACAGCAGGCTCATAGGAGACATCTTGGCATGGTGCTGCACTATCCTAGGGGAGGGGCTATGCATCTACATTTCAGCATGTAGCCAGTCCTCTTTTCCTTCTTTTTCTTTTTAAAATATTTTATTTATTTATTTGTCAGAGAGTGAGAGAGCACAAAGCAGGGGAAGCAGCAGGCAGAGAGAGAAGCAGGCTCTCTGCTGAGCAAGGAGCCCAATATGGGACTTGATCCCAGGACCCTGGGATCATGGCCTGAGCCAAAAGCAGATGCTTAACGGACTGAGTCACTCAGGTGTCCCTCCTCTTACCCTTCTAATGTAGTCTGTCTTGGGCTCTGTGGTGCAGGAGGATGCTTTAGTCTCACTCCTGTGTTCTAGGATTCTCTCAGTGGTGTCTTTGTCATCAATAGTTGTTAGTTGTTCTTTTTGTGAGAAGGAAGTGAAATTAGGAATGACCTATGTCACCATTTTAGTGATGTCTCTCCAGAAGTTTGTATTTTTTTCATTTGTTTTTGTTAGACTCATCCATCCAATGATACTGCTATTGCTATAATAAAAAATTAATGGAGCCAATTAAAATAATTTTAATGTAACATCTAAGTTATCTATATATAATCCATTTATTATACATATAGACATGATATGTATTCACATTAGTAATCTGTGGATTTCATTTTCTAATCCAGTTTCTCTTCTGTGAATATTATTAATGCTTTTTAAAAATAGCTACTTGTTTTCTTTAGATTTGTTCAAGGACTAAATATAAAGCTGAAAAGCTACATGCTTCTCCAGAGTTGGTAAGCTAGCAATCCCTGAAACTAGCCACTATAGCCAATGAAGTGTATAAAATACTGTTAATTTTTCTTTTTTTAACACTACAATTTCTTTTTTTTTTTTTTTAAGATTTTATTTATTTATTTGAGAGCGAGAATGAGAGAGAGAGAGAGAGCATGAGAGGGGGACGGTCAGAGGGAGAAGCAGACTCCCTGCCGAGCAGGGAGCCCAATGCGGGACTCGATCCCGGGACTCCAGGATTATGACCTGAGCCGAAGGCAGTCGCTTAACCAACTGAGCCACCCAGGAGCCCCAACACTACAATTTCTTCATGAAGGGTGCTTTTAAAAATTATTTTGTGAAGCACTCATAACCTAGAATTTACATCTTAACCATTTTTAGGTGCACAGTTCAGTAGTGTTAAGTATATTCACATTGTTGTGTGACCAATCTTCACAATACTCTTCATCTTAAAAAACTAAAACTCTATACCCATTAGACCACACCCTGTTCCCACCACTCTGTCTGTAGCCTTGCCATTCTACTTTCTGTCTCTATGAATTTGACTATTTCAAGTACCTTATGTTAGTGGAATCATATAGTATCTGTTTTTTTCTGACTGGCTTGTTTCACTTAGCATTATGTCTTCAAAATCAATCCATATTGTACATGTGTCAGAATTTTCCTTCTCATATTGTTGCAAATATCTTCTCCCATTCCGTCGGTTGTCTTTTGGTTGTGTCAACTGTTTCCTTTGCTGTGCAAAAGCTTTTTATCTTGATGAGGTCCCAATAGTTCATTTTTGCTTTTGTTTCCCTTGCCTTTGATACATGCCTAGCAAGAAGTTGCTGCAGCTGAGGTCACAGAGGTTGCTGCTTACGTTCTCCTCTAGGATTTTGATGGATTCCTGTCTCACATTTAGATCTTTCATCCATTTGGAGTCTATTTTTGTGTATGGTGTAAGGAAATGGTCCAGTTTCATTCTTCTGCATGTGGCTGTCCAATTTTCCCAACACCATTTGTTGAAGAGACTGTCTTTTTTCCATTGGATGATGTTTCCTGCTTTGTCAAAGATTAGTTGACCGTAGAATTGAGGGTCCATTTCTGGGTTCCTATTCTGTTCCATAGATCTATGTGTCTGTTTTTGTGCCAGTACCGTACTGTCTTGATGATGACAGCTTTGCAATAGAGCTTGAAGTCCTGAATTGTGATGCCGCCAGCTTTGCTTTTCTTTTTCAACATTCCTCTGGCTATTTGGGGTCTTTTCTGGTTCCATACAAATTTTAGGATTATTTGTTCCAGCTCTGTGAAAAAAGTTGATGGCATTTTGATAGGGATTGCATTGAATGTGTAGATTGCTCTAGGTAGCATTGACATCTTCACAATATTGGTTCTTCCAATCTATGAGCATGGAACATTTTTCCATTTCTTTGTGTCTTCCTCAATTTCTTTCATGAGTGTTCTATAGTTTTCTGAGTACAAATCCTTTGCCTCTTTGGTTAGGTTTATTCCTAGGTATCTTATGGGTTTGGGTGCAAATGTAAATGGTATTGATTCCTTGATTTCTCTTTCTTCTGTCCCATTGTTTGTGTATAGAAATGCAACTGACTTCTGTGCATTGATTTTATATCCTGCCACTTTGCTGAATTCCTGTATCAATTCTAGAAATTTTGGGGTAGAATCTTTGGGTTTTCTACATTGAGTATCATGTCATCTGTGAAGAATGAAAGTTTGACTTCTTCTTTGCCAATTTAGAGGCATTTTATTTTATTTTTATTATTATTTTTTGTTATCTGATTGCTAGGCTGGGACTTCCAGTACTATGTTGAACAACAGTGGTGAAAGTGGACATCCCTGTCATACTCCTGACCTTAGGGGAAAAGCTCTCAGTCTTTCCCCATTGAGGATGATATTCTCTGTGGGTCTTTCATATATGGCTTTTATGATATTGAGGTATGCTCCCTCTATCCTTACATGGTGGAGTTTTTAATCAAGAAAGGATGCCATATTTTGTCAAATGTTTTTTTCTGTATCTATTAAGTGGATCATATGTTCTTGTCTTATCTTTTATTAATGCAGTGTATCATATTGATTGATTTGTGGATGTCCTCTTAGGACCACCTTTGCTGCATCCCAAGGGTTTTAGACTGTTGTGTTTTCATTTTCATTTGCTTTCATGTATTTTTTTTTTAATTCTTCTGTAATTTCCTGGTTCACCCATTCATTCTTTAGTACAATTTTTTTTAACCTCCATGTATTTGTGGTTCTTCCAAATTTTTTCTTGTGGTTGACTTCCAGTTTTAAAGCACTGTGGTCCAAAAATAGGCACGGTATGATATCAATCTTTTTGTATCAGTTGAGTCCTGATTTGTGACCCAGTATGTGATCCATTCTGGGGAATGTTCCATGTGCACTTGAGAAGAATGTGTATTTTGTTGCTTTGCTCTGAATGTATCTATGAAGTTATTCAATGCCTTTGTTTCCTTTTGATCTTCTGCTTAGATGATCTGTCCATTGCTCTGAGTAGGGTGTTAAAGTCCCCTACTATTACTATGTTATTATGGATGGGTTTCTTTAATTTTGTTATTAATTACTTTATATATATATGTCTGCTCTCAAGTTAGGGGCATAAATATTTATAATTGTTAGATCTTCTTGTTGGATAGATCCTTTTATTATGATAGAGTGTCCTTCTTCATCTCTTATTACAGTCTTTGGTTTAAGACATAGTTTGACTGATATAAGGATGGCTACTCCAGCTTTCTTTTGATTTCATTGGCATGATAAATGTTTCTCCACTCTTCACTTTCAATTTGGAGGTGCATTTGGTTCTAAAATGAGTCTCTTGTAAGCAGCATATTGATGGGTCTTGTTTTTTTTCTTTTTCTTTTTTTTTTTTAATCCATTCTGATACCCTATGTCTTTTTATTCAAGTATTTAGTCCATTTACATTCAGAGTAATTTTTGAAAGATACAAATTTAGTGCCATTGACTTACTTGTAAAGTCACTCTTCCTGTGGAGTGTTCTGTTCCTTTCTGGTCTTTGTTATTTTTGGACTCTCTCTCCACTCAAAGGATCCCCTTTAATATTTCTTGCAGGGCTGGTTTAGTGTTCAGAAATTCCTTTAGTTTTTGTTTGTCCTGGAAACATTCTATTCGGAATGATAGCCTAGCTGGATAAAATATTCTTGGCTGCATATTTTTTGCACTTAGCACACTGAAAATACCATGCCAGTGCTTTCTGGCCTGCCAGTCTTATGTGTCTACTCATGTAGCTTAAGGACCTCTTGTCCTGAGCTGCTTTCAGGATTTTCTCTTCATCTTTGAAATTTTCAAGCTTCACTATTATATGTTGAGGTGTTGACTTATTTTTATTGATTTTTGAGGGAGGTTCTCTGTGCCTCCTGCACTTGAATGACTGTTTCCTTCCCTAGATTAGGGAAGTTCTCCCCTATGATTTGTTCAAATAAACCTTCTGCCCCTCTCTCCCACTCCTGGGATCCCTATTATCCAGATATTATTTCATTTTATGGAATTACTGAGTTATTTAAGTCTCCCTTAGTGATCTAATAGTGTTCTTTCTCTCTATTTTTCAGCTTCTTTATTTTCCATCATTTTATCTTCTATATCACTGACTTGCTCTCTGCCTCACTCATCCTCTTTTTTATAGCCTATATTTGGGACTGCATCTTTGTAATAGCATTTTTAAATTTTGGCCTGACTAATTTTAGTTCTTTTATTTCTACAGTAAGGGCTTCTATGCCTTCTTCAAGCCCAGCTGGTATATTTTTAATCATTTTGAATTCAAGTTCAGACATCTTACTTATATCCATATTGATTAAGTACCTGGCAGTACTACCTCCTGCTCTTTATTTTGGGGTGAATTTCTCCATCTAGTCATTTTGTTCAGAAAACAAAGGAAGAGAGAAAAAGAAAACAACAACAACAACAAAAACTTCAGGCATGTTTCTGATGTATGCTGTGTACACTCATCCTCTACAGAGCTCCTCCTTGCTTGTAGAGGGGAGTGTTTGAACCTTTAACTAGGTGTGCTTTGATTTGTTTGTCAAGATAAGCTTGTAAAAGAAAGAGAAAAGAAAAAAAAAACCTGATACAAGACAAGAAAAAAGGAAAAGGAACAAAAATGCAAACAGACAAAAACTATAAGCCTGATTCCAATGAATAAGAAATAAAGAAGGAAAAAAGAGTAAGAAAAGAAGAAAAGAGAAAAAAAAAAGTAAGATGCGTGATCTGAAAAATAAGAGAAGGAAACAAACAAATGAACAAAAAATTATAAGCCTGGTACCAAAAGGAAAGAAAAGATAAAGACAAAAGAAAAAAAAAGAAAAAATATATAAAATAAACAATAAAAAATAAGATATAGAAAAATAAAAAATTTAAAAATTTATAAAATTAAGAAAAGAGGTGAAAAAAAAAAAAAGAAGCAAGCAAGCCTAGTCCTATTTCCACTGGAAGCTGATGTTTCAGATCATTCTTTAATCAGTAGACTTGGTTCATGTGTGAACCCTGTGGTGGTCTTCTGAGGGTGAGGCCTGCTGGGCTGGCTCACGAACTGACTTGCCCTTGTAAGGATGCCCCTGCCAGGTGCAGGGGGGCTGGCTTTCATGTAAGGGACTCCAGCATCCACTGGAGGTACTGTGTTTCTCTGAAATCCGACTGTGCTGGTGGGTGGGGGTAGGGAGGGGTGATGGAGGAAGGAGAATATGGTGTCACCTCTCCCTCTTGTCTCTGTGGAGTGGAACTCTTGGCTACCTCTGTTCAGGAGGTCCTCTGAGAAAAGAGAACAATCTCCTGTGTCCCAGGCTTTCACCAGTTCCCTGCCCTTAGCCTGTCTGTTCACAGGCTATGGGTGCACCCAGGGCCACAGATCTGTATTTTATCCCTGGCCAGTGGCTGGGACTCAAAATACCAAGTTTTAAGGGGCCTGGCAAGGTATGGGCCCACTCCCCTGCCCTGGAAGAGAGCCTTTCTTCAAGCACCATCTAGTCCTGAAAAGCACAGTGTGTTTGCAGAGGTTAGAGTTTATTATAACACTCAGCAAAAAGCTGGAACCAGATTATCTGTCCTCTGCTCATGACTCAGTCCCCTATTCTGTTGTGTCCCAGAAAAGCAGTTATACAGAGGCTTGAATCTCTTGTGGCAGTGAAAAACAGTGGCCAGGTTATCTGCAGTTTGCCCGGGTCTCTGCTCTCTGCTCAGTTCTGCCACAGAAAAGCAGCTGTTCTATGTGCACACATAGATTTAAGATTATTGTGGCTCACAGTGTAAAGTTTTTAAGAGGTTTTTCTGCCCTCTGTGCACACCTCTGACCCTGCTAATTGGGCACCACTCAGTGGCTCCCATCTGACCTTTTGTCCTTGGAGAGGGCAAGTACATTCTTCTAAATGTACTCCAGAAAGGGGAGTGAGCTCTTCCTGTGTGACCCAGGGGATCTCACCGTGGCTTACTATGCAATCCCCACCCACTGTGCTCTCTCCCACTTTCTCCCTCTCCCTGACTTGGCTCCTCAAAAAGAGTTCCGTTGCGGGCAGTTTTCCTGTACCCTAATTCATGGCTATGAAGTTCACATCTGCCATGTTCTCTCCCTCCAACTGTACAGATTGTCTTCTTAGTCCTCAGATCATATTCCTGGTTGTTCAAGATGATTGGATGTTGATCTAGCTGGAAGGAGGAGAGAAGCTCAGGATCCCCCTATTTTAACTTGCCCATTGATGTCATTTGTTCTTTGTTCCTAAATAGGAACAATGTGTCCTCTAATCTTTTTCTCCTTTTAATAGTTTTAATTGAGCATTTTATATGATTCCATTTTTGGGGTGCCTGGTTAGCTCAGTAGTAGAGCATGCTACTCTTGATCTTGGGGTTATCAGTTCGAGCCCTACATTGGGTGTAGAGATTACTTAAAAATGAAATCTTTATATGATTCTACTTCCTCTCATTTCTAAGCATACATCATTTATACTTCTTTTATCACTTTTCTAGTGGTTGTCCTTGTGTTTGCAAGTTTATTTTCAAATAACACTATACTGCTTTACAGGTTGTGCAAGCATCTTATAAATTCACTTCTCTGATGAATCTAAGAAGAAGTGTTAATTCAGTTTGTTCAGCTTTTTTTACTTGTTAGAATGGAGTGACAACTTCCAAGCTCCTGTATACCCCAACAGAAACTGAAAGTTTCTTTTTCTTACTCTCTTAAAGATTTTTTTTTTTAATTTGCAAAAGAGTGAGCAAGAGAGAGAGCATAAGCAGGGGCAGAGGAAGAGGAAGCAGACTTCCTGCTGAGCAGGGAGCTGGATGTGGGGTTCCATCCCGGGATACTGTGATCATGATCTGAGCTGAAGACAGATGCTTAACCAACTGAGACACCCAGGCACCCCTCTTACTCTCTTAATACATGTGTTTCATGACAAAAAATGTTATGGTCGTTCCTTTCGACTTAGCCACATCACACATATTCATTGCTCATCACTGTTTCTTATATTCTTTAGTTTTCTTATCTAAGATCTTTGTTCTGATTTATTTATCCTTTAGCTAGGTTACCTCCTGTAGTGTTTTCCTTAGATAGGATATGTGGGCGGTCTGCTTTCTGAGGTCTTGCAAACATGCAAATGTAAAGGATATCCTCACTGGGCATAAGATTTTTGGACTTATTCATTCAGTAGCCTAAAATAATTGTTGACTGTTTTTTAGTTTCCGATGCTGCAGAGAAGTTGAATCCTTTTTTTTCTTCATAGGTGTTCTGTTCTTTCTCACTAGAAGCTTAGATAATTTTCTTCTTTATCACTGTAGTTCAGGAACATTACCAGAATATGTCTAGGTATGTATCTTCTTTTGCCTACTCCTTCTTGGGACTCTGCTCCCTTCAATACAATGATTCAAACTGTTTTGTGTTTTTTTTTTAACTTTAATTTTTTCCTGTTTTTTTCCTTTAACAATTTCTTCTCTATTTATTCTGTTTTGTCCTGATAATTCTATTATTTGTATAAGTTTCTTAGGTTTACCTTCCTTTTTTCTTTTCTTTTTTTTTTTAGGATTAACTTTAAGTGTCTTTTATTCCCCTAGGTCTACCTTCTTATTGTTTTCCTCATGATTTATAATTCTTTTTTCCCTTTGAACTGTGAATTGTGAATTACTTTTCCCTTTTAATTGTCTATCCCATTAATTTAATTCTCACCATAAGTATAATAATTCTTAGTTTTCTTGATTTTTAAAAAGATTCACCTATTTATTTTAGAGAGAGAGTATGTGTGGGGAGGGGCAGGGGAAGAGGGAGAGAGAGTCTTAAGCAGATTCTGTGCTGAGCACAGAGCCCAATGTGGGGCTTGATCTTACCACCCCAAGATCACGACTTGAGCTGAAACCAAGAGTCAGATGCATAACTGACTGAGCCACCCAGGTACCCCTCTTGAATTTTTAAATTCAAAGTCATGTTTTATACTTACAGTGAATCTTTTTTAAATTGTATAATTGCATCTATTTGAGATTCTTATAAATTTTGTTAAATTTTCTTATGATTTTTTTTTGACGTGTGTATGTGTGTGTGTGTGTGTGTGCCTTCCCATCTTGGATAATATCTATTACTGCATAACAAATTACCCTAAAATGTTGTGGTTAGAAATATAAACTTTTATTAGCTCACAATTTCATTGGGTCTGGAATCCAGGAGTGGCTCAGCTGGGTGGTTCTCATTCAAGGGCTCTCATTAGGCTGGAGTCCAGGTGCTGGTCAGGGCTGCAGTCCTCTCAAACTCAGCTGAGGAAGGATCTGCTTCCAAGCTTCTTTACGTGGCTCTCTCCACAGGGCTGCCTCATGACATGGAAGCTGATTTCCCCCAGAATGAATGATCCAAGGGAGTATAAGAAAAAATAGCAAAGATAGAAGCCACAGTCTACTTATAACCCAGTTCGGAAGTGACATCCCATTACTTTTGCCACATCCTATTCATCAGGGGTCAATAAGGTTAGCTCATACTCATGAGGAAGTAATATACAGGGATGTGAATACCAGAAAGTGAACATCAGCCTTCTTCTTGCAAGCTTCCGAGACCCTCTTTAAAAAACTGTACTTTTCCAGTCTATTCATGAATGTGGGTTCCCTCTGAGCCTGCTCATGTCAAGTTCATGGGAGTCTCTCAGCCAAAGTGATGAGCTTGAAGACATGATAGTCTTTGTTCTAGAGGCTCGAGGCAAATAAACTGTCCCTAGATTTCAGTCAGCTAGAACTTTTGGCCTTTTATTCCATTCAGAAATTTAATCAGAGTCTTCCTGAAAATCGTAAAGAGTCACTAAAAAGCAACACAATCAGGTTTGCTTTTCAGGGAAAAAAATTATCTTAGCAAAGATATGGTGGATGGTTTGCAGAAGAGGTAGAGAAATCTGTTATGGATCATTGGCAATGATTCAAGAAGGAGATGATGGGCTGGATAAAGGCAGTGGCATTTGAAGTGGGTGAATTTGATATTTAGAAGGGAAAATTTACTAAATTTGATTCTGGATGAAGGGGGTGAGAGAAGAAATATAGCCCAAGTCCCAATTATTTAGTTTTAGCAGGTAGGAGCAATTCACTGAGATAAGAAAATATAATTAGGAAGAGTTAATTTTTGTGTGTGGGCTATGGGGAATAATTATTTCAGTTTTTAAAATGCTTTGCTTCAGGTGCCTGTGGGACATCCAAATGAAATTCTTCAATAGGAAGTTGTATTACAAAGACCTGCATCTCAGTAAAGAGATCTGGGCTATTCTTGGTCTTTCCCTACCAAGGGCCATGCTTCTTCAGGTATTCTGTTTTCTTTCCACATCAGTTTCTATTTACTGGGTCATTCTGACCTATATATACACACATGCCTTAATATCAACCATTAATTTAAAAAATCCTTTGATCTCGGGGAGCCTGGGTGGCTCAGATGGTTAAGCATCTGCCTTCAGCTCAGGTCATGATCCCAGGGTCCCTGGGATCAAGCCCCGCATTGGGCTCCCTGCTCAGCAGGGAGCCTGCTTCTCCCTCTGCTTGTGCTCTCTTGCTCTCTGTCAAATAAATAAATAAAATCTTTAAAAAAAAATCCTTTGATCTCATGTCTTCCTCCAGCTATGACATTTCTCTAGTCATCTTCACAAGAGACCTCCCTAAAAGAGTTGTGTTCCTCACTGTCTCCACTCTTCACCTCCTATTTTTCTTCTCCATAACACAAAGCAGGGTTTCATTCCTACCACTCCTCTAAAACTCTAATCAAGATCACCAAAGACCAATGACCTATATCTCTCCAAAGCTAATGGTCAGTTCTCCATTCTCTTTTACTTGCCCAAACATCAGGATTTTTACATAATTGGCCATTCCCTTTTTCTTGAAAGACTTTCTTCTCCAGGCTCTATGGAACTGATTTTACATTTATCCTACTGATTAATCTTAAAGTCCGTTGTCTTGTCTAGTGTTCCTCCTACCTCCCTGATTCCTCCTTCTTAGTCTATTTTGTGACCTATTCTTCTATTTGTCTTCCAAATAATCTTTCACAGTCTTAAGGCTCCATCTATGTGCTCTGAATATGTCCAAATCTACGGACTGCCCCCAAAACAGGAAACAGAAAACATTTATTCATTTATGTTTTTTCCAGATTGATGAATGGACTCATGGTTTTAAATATAAAGTGACTTTTTTTGCAAAGATAAAAGAATACAGCTACATTTTACAATGTAACTAACATTTTTAAAATATGTTCTCTGTATTTCCAGTTCTTATATTTCTGCCTTGAACTCCTTACAATCCAAATGCCACTTGGATGTGTAGTTGTCATCTCAAACTTAAGTTGGTCAAGATAGAACTACTTATTTCCGCACTCCCATTTCTCATGTCTAACCTATCTCAGAAAACGGCACATCATCCACTTATTTGCTTAGTAAAGCAGCTATACATCATCTTTGATTCTTCTCTTTTATAGTCCTCATTGGTTTCATTTCCAAAATATGTACAACCCAAGTCCAAACCACATGTTCCTTGGACTCTTGAAGCAGCCTCTTAACTAGTGTCTGCCACCACTTTTCTCACTTAGAGCCCATCTGTTCCATCCTCCGCATTTCAACCAGTGACTTTTTGAAACGTAAATCACATCAGGTCAACTTCCTGCTTAAAACTCTCAATTGGCTTTCATTATACTTAGAATAAAACCCATCTTGTTTCCTGCCTTTGCATTCACTTCTTCCTGAGGAAGCACTTCACTAGATATTTATATAGCTGCCTCCTGAATGCCCCTAGCACACTCAGTTACTGTACTTTGTTTTCTTCATCATAATTATCAGCACTCATATGAAGCTACTTATTTGTTTCCATATTTATTGTTTGACTTCCCAACCCCTCCCCATGCCCACACACTAGAACGTAAGCTCCTGGAGAGCAGGGACTTTGTTCTCTTCACTGGCATATCCCAGAGGCTTGTATAAGGCCAGACACAGGAGGCATTCAACAAAGGCTTGTTCACCAACTGACTTTCTGTCCATTCTTTTCTCCTCACACATACAGACAAGAGAAACCACACTAACATGTATATCAAGCTGTTTTTCCTCCTTGAGTGTTCTTTTCTTGCTTCTTCTTTTGGTGTTAAGATTTTTCTAGACTCAAATCCTCAAAAATGAGGATTTTTCCAGATTCAACTCAAAATCCCAAGAAGATTCTCAATTCAAACAATAGTATCCTTAATGGAATTATCTTTGCTGAGTTGCATTTGTGCAATGTCCTTGGCTTTTATCAATGAATGTTTAAGAAAATGTCATATAAAACCTATTTCATTTGTTATAGGAGCATTGTAGGAGACATTCTACTATAGTTCTCAGTGACACTAATAAAACTCCCACTTGAAAATTCTGTTTGATAAAATAGTTCTAAGACTTGTTTTCCCCTTTATGAACTGGTTTGTTTTTTTCCTTTATGACAATAAACATTATGCACTTGACCATGACTTCCTTTTCTCTTTGACTACCAGAGAGCTCATACTTGCTAAAGTATGGTGTGACTAAACTCTTCTTCTCATTCTTAATTCTCCTTCTCCTCCTCTTCCTTCTCTTTCTCCTTGTTCTTGTTCTTGTTTTTCTCCTTCTTCTTGTTCTTCTCCTTTTCCTCCTCCTTCTTCTTTATGTATAGTTAACATTAAGCTGCTCTTTTTGGACTAAATTTATTTTTTCCTCTGGTCTTGATTTTTCTTACAATATTTACATTTTCCCTGGTCCTGATCCCCTAGTTTCTATTTTATCATTACTTTAATGTATGCATTTTTTGGTGTAAGCAGTTCCAATCCCTTTCTAAAAGGAGGTAGGGGTATACATAAAGAATAGGGTTATATTGTCTCAGTGACGCCATTTCCCTCATCTCCAAGCTGAATAGCTCTATCCTTTATGCTCACACAACATTTTGTTCATGTCTCTACTTATACCTCTTTTCAAATTATCATATAATGTAGTGGTTAAAGAGTGCTTAAGGTTCAATTACTCAGTCTGCCAAACTATGTGATCTCGGAAAACCTCTCTGTAGTTCAGCTATAAAATGAAGATACTGATGACACCTACTTCATAGGTTTCTTGTGTTAAAAAACAAAATTCAGGGGCGCCTGGGTGGCTCAGTTGGTTAAGCGACTGCCTTCGGCTCAGGTCATGATCCTGGAGTCCCTGGATCGAGTCCCGCATCGGGCTCCCTGCTCGGCAGGGAGTCTGCTTCTCCCTCTGACCCTCCCCCCTCTCATGTGCTCTCTCTCTCTCAAATAAATAAATAAAATCTTTAAAAAAAAAAAAAAACAAAAAACAAAATTCATGGGTCACCTGGGTGGCTCAGTCTGTTAAGCAGCTGCCTTCGGCTCAGGTCATGATCCCAGGGTCCTGGGATTGAGCCCCACGTCGGGCTCCCTGCTCAGCGGGTAACCTGCTTCCCCCTCTCCCTCTGCCTGCCGCTCTGCCTGCTTGTGCACTCTCTCTATCTCTCTGTCAAATAAATAAATAAAATCTAAAAACAAAACAAAACAAAATTCACTCTAGTAAATTTGAAAATCTAATTGGTTTTTATTAGGTGATTCATGAATCAGGCAGGATCTCATCCAGCAAGTAGAAAGATTCTGCTCAGAGGTATTGTACAAAATGGAAGACTTTCATAAGAAGGAGGATGGGGAGGGGGTCTGGGTGGCTCAGTTTGATAAGCGTCCAACTCTTAGTTTCAGCTCAGGTCATGATCTTGTGGTTGTGGGATGGAGCCCCATGTAGGGCTCTGTGCTCAGTGTGGAGTCTGCTTCAGATTCTCTCTCCCTCTGCCCCTCTATGCATATGCTCTCTGTCTCTCAAATAAATAAATAAATAAATAAATAAATAAATAAAATCTTAAAAAAAAAAAAAGGAGGGTGGGGAAAAGAGTGATTAGCAAAAGAAAAGAAAGAATAATTTGGGGCCAGAACATTTTCTTCTTTGGGGGAAAGGGCTTACAGGGTTTTCATCATGCAGATTACCTCACTGGTACTAATCAGAAAATTTTACATTGACTTTTAAAAGGTCACATTGCTGGGAGAGGTTGAAACTCTGATTAAGTCTTGATATGCTGTTGTGGGGAGCAAATTATTCCATTTGGGGATTGGTTTTTCTCTTTTAACAGTTCTGAGGATTAAAGGAGTGGATATACAATGCTTAGAATGATGCCTGGACTATATTAAGTACTCAGTAAAGTTAGTGATTATTATTATTATTACTATTGTATTATAGTTACTTATGTGTTTGACTCCCCTGATTTGTCCTGAGCTCCTTTAAGGCAGAAATTTTGTCTTATTCCTAGTGCATAGTAAAGCGCCTGCAATCAACTAGGCATTCATTGAGTATTATGGAAATTGCTTAGATTTAAATAAGAATCTGTTTCATGATCATAGAATATTAGGAAGTGAAATTAGAGAGGAATGGTGGGGATGGATTTAGGAAGGCTTTAAAAGCCAAGTAACATTTACACTTAATGTCATGGGAAACAAGATCCACTGATGGTTTTCAAAAAACGGGTAGGGAAAAGCAGTTTATTAAGGAAGATTAATCTAATAATGGAGTGCAGATCTGATTGTATATGGGGTGGGATAGGGTCACTAGGCTAATGAGCTATATCCCTCTTTGTCAAAGGCCCCACAAGTAATCCCTCCATGTTTCTAAGGTTCACTTTTCCATTGTGCTAAACTTATTCATAAGGACTTGGCTATAGTGAACTAAAAGTGATGCAAATTCTTTTGCCAGCAGTAGCCAGCAGAGCTTGCCCCAGCGTTGGAGGACGTAAGTCAGGGGCAAGGAAGGGTTAATAGGGATATGAGCAAAGGCACAGACACAAGTTCTCTCCCTCAAGAGAATTGTATGCTTGTGAAATAAATCAGATTGAAATCATCTCCTATGGCAATCCTGAGGTGGGGGGCGGGGGAAGGACACACAATAAAGTTAAACATCAACCAGTGCTGAAAGAGGGTGGAAGAAAAGAGGACAGTCCCATCCTCCCTGTGACCATGAAGACTGTAGCCATGTGGACATGAACTGAAGCCTTCCTTTAGCACCTGCTGAGAAGAATCTGCCCTGGAACTAGTTCTTTTGACTTATGACCAGGCAGCTGGGGATTTGATTCCTGCACCTGGAGGGTGAGGAGAGGATGTGGGCAGATGAGCAAGGGGTTATGGATTTAGCAGATTAACTTCCCTGCTCTCGAGAGCTGTTGATGGAGAGGGATTCTCCCTTCTGGTGGTAGACTTCAGACTGTTTAGAGAAAGAAGGGAAGAAGTGAGAGTCAGAATGAGAAGCCCTCCCTCCCTCTTCAGGAGTATGTCCTGTTAGCAACCTCTCTGATACAAGGACAAATATTTAAGAAGCATGATTACTGCTAATATCAGAATGTGTACAGCCCTAATGTTATATGAAGTTTTCTAAAAGTTTATTTTGTAAGTCAATCATTTCATTCATTCACTTTACAATTCATTTCATCCATAATTCAGAAAAATAGTAGCAGATATGTTATATAGTCACCAGAAACAAATAACGACTCTCGGATTTAACTCCTCCATACATCATAGAGGGTTAACCATTCTCCAAAACTTTCAAATATAAGCTCCATTACCACATTGATTTGTTTAAAATTCACTGATTATTTTAATTGTATTAATCACAAAAACCTGCAAATGATTTTTTTAAATCCCTTGATTCTGTATGGAGGCATTCAAATAATCCAGAAAAGAAAAGTTTCCATCTTTCTGTGAAACTACATAAAGGAAACCTCATTTAAAATGGAGTCCGGTAGCCCAGAAGGGGGAGCTCTCATGCACCTACAACTCATTGCAGTTGAGTGAACCCGCAGAGAGAAGGAAGACAAGAATCATTTCAACAAACGGAGGGCACTTTTCACATAGAAATTTATCTTCTGCCTTTAAGGAAGGAAGACGCCTCCCCCCACCCGCCGCCTCAGCAACAATGCTTTAGCCACTGTTTGCAGCCAATGAGAAACCCCCACAACCTCAAACTCCTGTTCTCCAATACACTTTTGTTCAGAACAACAACAATTGCCTTTTTAAAAAATCTTTTTAAATATTTTAATTCTAGTATAGTTATGCAGTGTTTTATTAGTTTCAGTTGCACAATATAGTGATTCAACAACTCCATGCGTTACTCAGTGCTCATTGTGATAAGTGTAGGCTTAATCCCCGTTACCTATTTCACCCATCCCCCCCCACATCTGTATTTTTAGAAACACACATACAGACACAATCGCTTTTTAAAATGTGATAAAAGCTGACCTTCCCCGTGTCTCTTCAGACTTGTCTGTGGATCATCATGGTTTACTTGTCCGGAATTGCAATTCCTCTGTTATTCCCAAATAAACTTTCTTTCTTTCTTTTTCTTTCTTTTCTTTCTTTCTTTCTCTTTCTTTCTTTTCTTTCTTTCTTTCTTTCTTTCTTTCTTTCTTTCTTTCTTTCTTT
>NC_058404.1:40522919-40549700 GCF_002201575.2 Neomonachus schauinslandi
TTCCTTCCTTCCTTCCTTCCTTCCTTCCTTCCTTCCTTCCTTCCTTCCTTCCTTCCTTCCTTCCTTTCTTTCTTTCTTTCTTTCTTTCTTTCTTTTTCTTCTTTCCTTTTCCTAAAAAAAAATTGTCCTTTTCTCTGTTTAAAGGTAACATGTCCATAAGTTAAAATCAAAGTGCACAGTTTCTTAGGAAACTTTGGGTTTGGTTTCTATTACTAGACTTGCTTCAATGTTCTTGTCATGATGTACCCAAGAATACAAATCACAGCCATCATGATGAGAAGATATTCTATCTTTTTTAGGAAATAGCAATATCTGTTAGTAAAATTCTGGGTTTTACAAAGTCAGAAATAAAATAAGTTTATTTTAGGTTGGGCCACCTTGATTCTCACAGGTTTCTCTGGCACACATGCAGAGAATTCATCACTTACATGTAACACCCAGTGCCCTGAATCCCATCAACTGTGGATTCAGAAGTTCTGTGGGTTCTTTGATATGTAAAATAAGCTTTTATTGACCTGTATATATGCTCTGCAAAGTTTGCTTTTTATAAAAGTTGCCTGAAGACAAGAAGCATTTCTCTGTTCCCTGTAACACTTTAAAATACTTAGAACAGTGCTGTCCGCACTGGGGCTTTCAGCAAATTCTTGAGATTTATTGAAAAAAATCTACATAGATAAGAAGGCAAATGCACTAATTGGGCCAAAGTCCTTGACTCACTGTATATAGGTAATATGCCTTAGGTTTTGATATCATTTCAAATTTGGTATGCAGAGCAACCAAACAAATGAAAAAAGGGATAGATTCAATTGCTCTCTAGTAGCAGATAATTAGGAGTGAAGTTTCTGGGGTTTGGTGACAAATCAGAACATGAAACTCTCCAGTTATAATCTTAAAGTTAACTCAGGCAAAGGGGTCTAAAGTAAAAAGTGAAGCATATTTCTATAATTACATTTATCACATAGGCAAAAAGTCAATTGTTTACCTTACTTGACTCCCAGTAATTGTTTACCTTACCTTACTTCCAGTAATTCTCTTAATCTTGTACTTAGTTTCCTTATAGAGTTTTGGTCACATTTCAGATACACTGTAAAGACCAGCTACAGTGGTAATTTGGGTCAGATGACAAATATTGTTGGCATTTTTAGTTTTTCTACTTTTCTTTAATAACTGTAAAGAGTAACTGTACATAAAGAACAAATTACTTCAAAGGCCATAACATTAGACTACAACCATCTGTATTTTTAGAAAACACTCATGTCACCTGTGTTCTTAAAATAATACATATTACTTATCTATGGTAAATTAGAAAAATCAATACACTTTCAAAGAAGATACATGGCTTTTTTGTTTTGTTTCAAGTTTTTATTTTAATTCCAGTTAGTTAACATATAGTGTAATATTAGTTTCAGGAGTAGAATTTAGCAATTCATCACTTACATGTAACACCCAGTGCTCACTGCAACAGGTGTCCTCCTTAATACCCATCACTCATTTAGCCCATCCCCTGCCTACCTCTCCTCCAGCAACCCTCAGCTTGTTCTCTATAGTTAATAGTCTCTTTTGGCTTGCCTCCCTCTTTTTTTTTTCCTTTCCCCTACATTCATTTGTTTTGTATCTTAAATTCCACATGAGTGAAATCATGGTATTTGTCTTTCTCTGACTGACTTATTTTGCTTAGCATTATACTCTCTAGCTCCATCCACGTTGTTGCGAAAGGCAAGATTTCATTCTTTTTGATGGCTGAGTAATATTCCATTACACACACACACACACACACACCACAGCTTCTTTATCCATTCATCAGTCGATGGACATTGGGCTTTTTCCATAATTTGGCTATTGTAGATAATGCTGCTATGAACATTGGGGTGCATGTGCCTCTTCGAATCAGTATTTCTATATCCTTTGGATAAATACCTAGGAGTACAACTGCTGGATCATAGAGTAGTTCTATTTTTAACTTTTTGAAGAATCTCCATACTGTTTTCCAGGGTGGCTGCACCAGTTTGCATTCCCACCAACAAGGTACATGGCCTTTTGACTATGTCTTTATTTTGTATAGTATAGAAAATTGATTTTTATTTATAACACATATTCATATATTAATTAATTCATAATTTTGCCATTGGAATTCTACTAAAAAATCAAAGGAAATACAATAGTTAAAATATGTTTTGAGTCTATGTTTTACTTGTAAATAACTGTCACATTACCTCTCTAAAATATAACTTTGTCTAAAATATTCACCACTCTCAATAACCTTAAAATGTAGCATTGACGATAACTCAAATTACATGTTTATTATAAAAACAAAATTTTTAAAAAAGGATAAAATGGATCTTTGCTTTTTACTTTTAATTCTGACTCTTGAACTTTGTTAGTAAATTGACTCTTTTCTTTCAATGCAGTCTTGTAATAAGCTCCACACAACCATTTGAAATTGTAATTAAGAATTGCATTACATTAACACCACTACTCCTAGGAAAACGCACCATAACCATGTGTCTGGACTAAGTTTTGTGCAGTTGGACACTTGTCTCCCATATTGCACAACACAAAATTGTGCAATAAGCATGCCCCTGGCAATTAGGCAAAAGATATTATTACTGAAGAGTTTCTAAATATATTTATTTTGCCATGAAGCTTCCTGGCATTAATTTAATTAAAAAGTTATATCATAGAAGTATTAAATATCATTGCATAACAGGTAGGAGGAGGAGCATGTAGGGCAGTGTTTCTTTCACAATCCAAATTAAAAAGGATTTCACCAACAAAAATAAGACTAAAAGTGACAACGAACTCATCAATTTTGTAATTGAAATAAGACAGATTCCCATTCCATAAGGTTTGAGAAGCAAATGTGACTCCATAGGCTTTTCACTTGTGTGCAAGGAAAGCAAAAGCATCCACTATGAAATGCACCCAAAGATTAGGTACAGCTTTAAGAGGAGAGTCCTGGGCAACACATGCTCCTATGAAGCCTACAATTGTGGCTACAACATTGACAGTCAGTTGAAATTGAAGGAATTTAGAGATGCTGTCATAAGCATTCCTACTCTTACTTGACAACTTTAACAGTATTTGTGAGATTGTCATTTATAAGGATGATACTGGTAGGATATGACATCATCGGTTAAGTGATAGTCCTGAGGCTCCCTTGATGAACAACTGAAACCCCCGTCAGGCAGTTTTAAGACAGTAGTCATGGATTTCTTCTCTGAGTAGAAGGTATATACTTTTATAGACTCTCTTATGTTATGCTCTCCCTTTCCTTCCTTCCTTCGTTCCTCTCTTTTTTCTCTTTCTTTTTTTCTTTCTTTCTTTCTCATAGTCTATTTTTAAATGCAGAATAAATCCTAACAACACATATTTTATTTCATTGCCAGTCTGTTGTGGTGGACCTTTGATATCTTAAAAAATACATGTTAGAATTATAAGAACAATTAACACAATATTTGTTAAAAAGACATTCCAAAATGGGTCTGGAACAGACTTAAGTCTAGGAATTGTTTTATAATGATCTCACCAATGTAAGCCTGACTATCGTTTTGTTAATAGTCAACATTCTTATTTTATCTGGGCAAATGATTGCTGCATTTCCTGTAGTTTCAAAAGCTTCCAAATGTCTTAGTAAGTTATTATCCTTTGTTATTTTCTTTATGGAATAAGCCAAGGAAAGAGGGACTGCAAATGAAAGGTTTTCTGGGATAGCCACCACCAAGACTGTTATTCCAATAGTGAAAAACTGAACAATATATTCTATGTAAACTGTAGTGCAATCTAAAGTCCATTTGTGTTCCCCAGTTCCAAAAGTCCATAGTACAAAGTTTGTCATTAAGAAGACAAAGTGAGAAAAGCCATTAGCAAGCCGTACTTGCCAGTTGTGTTATGGATAACTGAAAGTTTGTCTTATAGAATCAACTACTCTTTGGCGCTAGTAATGTCTGAGTCTGCTGCATTTGTCTTTGCTCTCTTGGATTGTTTTGCCCTCTCTGGTCCTATGAGAATCTGTTTTCTTTACATCATCTTTGCTCTTTGTTTCATAAGTCAGCAAAGACAGGATGAGGTTGCTTTGGAGCTGTGGTCACCTAGGACCCAGACAGCAGCCTGGGGTCGCGGGTCAGCGTCTTCTTCACCATTTCCTACTGTGTGGTGAGGACGTTCTCCTCCATCTTGCGGTGCTGCCGGAGGAGAAGCAGCTGGTCCACTGCAGCCTATTGCCCTAGGGGATCTGCACCATGTCTCCCACCACGAGGTCCATCCCACAGACCTCCTCCACCTGGAGCCCAGCAGCACAGCAAACATTTTGTGGGCCTTGCTGATGCACTTCTCCAGGCTGCGGAATTGTTCCTGCTTGGTCTCTGGTCATTGTAGATGTCAGCCACACTATGTGCACCACCCTCCTCCATCTCCACATTCTGGAACAGCTGGCAAATGCGGCTCCCAACCCAAGCCACATGCACCCCATCATCACGTGTCTGCTCACTGCTGGGTGCGTTTCTTCATTTCCTTCCCCTTTTCTCCAGTGGACCCTCAAGCCCTGGCCAGAAGAGTCACCTGTGCCCTATTTCTGCACGCCCAGGTACTTTCAACTGAAGTTGAAAGTGCCCCCTCTTCCAATTCCAGATCTCACTCCCATCCACCACCCCCGCCCCCCCCCCCCCCCCCCCGCAGCCCCCACTGCAAGGCCAAGTGCTTCTGTCACACATCGGCAGGCTCTCAGAATTCTTCAAAGACCACAAACACCCAAATGAGAGCAAGCAGAGGCTATTTATTCAGAGCTTGCTTTGGCAGGAAAGTCAGCCACTGTCAAACCTAGGACAGAGACTCAAGGGCAGGCAAGGAGTGGGAAGACTTTATAGTGGAAAATAAGGAAGGCTTCAGGTGGGCCCTAGTTAGAATCTGTTGACCTGGGGAAAGGAGGCAAGCATTCCGTGTGATTGGTTGGGAAGTATATTTGGCTTTCTCTGGTTGGTTCTGAATTGGAAGCATTGGTGTGGGCAGGGCAAACATTAGGGGAGCTTACATTTATTGGTCACATCTTGACCATTTGGGTCTGGTTGGTGCAGAGATTGTGGGTCAGTGTTCTATTTTTATATGCTCTGACCATGATCCCTTTGTATATTGTCACCCACCAGTCATCCCCTCTGCTTCCTTTGGCCACCTTTCCAAGTAAAAGCTGTCATTGGGAGTTTTCAATAGGAACTAACCTTCCAGGGTGCTGGGGGTTAGCATTTTTCCCAAGAGAAAAAGCTCCAAGTGGTAGGCCTGGTACATGCGGCCTGTGCCCAGGGCTGTGTCTTTTAGGCCTTCAGCTCTGTGATGCAGAAGGGTAGCTGAGCTCTTTGAATTTTAAAATTGTGAAACTTGCCCACCTCTCTTAGTTCTATTGCAGTGCAGCCAGTGCTTACAGAAAACCAAATATTGTCTCTATATTCACCATATTCTCATGAGTAGTAACTAAAAAACTGAGCATACACCACATGCAAGGTCCAGCACAGTGGATGAAGTAGGGTGTGGTGGCCATTCTGTGGCCACAAGTTTGGTATTAATCCAGTTTCTGTATTCACATAGCTCTAAATTCATTTTTGTTATGGTCTTTTCTCTGTGTCTGGATTATCACCATGGTGTAGGGAAATATGTTATGCTCTGTTACCCAGAGCCTTGGAACATCTTACAAAACCTTCCATCATTGAGGAATGATGTTTTGTCTTCATCTTTACTCTCTCCCTGCATCTGGTTAGCAACAGTTGAACAGTCAACTGGTGATTTACTGGATGCTATTTAGTTTGTTCGGTCAGCTGTTTATTAATCTGTAACTTCCTGTTAAGATGCAGGGTGTGCTTTTTAAAGAAACCTTACACAGCATAAGTTTTATTTTGAGACTGGCTGTACTAATATATAAAGAGGATCTGTGAGAGTTACTTAGTCTTGTAAACTATTTTCTTCCAGCAAAATTTTGTGGGCACTTACCATGTGCCTGGCACTGTTAAGTGCACTGTAGTGCAGGAATGAATGAGATAGTCTCAGCTTCTAGAAGCTTACCATTTACTCCAGGAAGACAAGCATAATAAAGTGTGGTAAGTGCAAACATAGATGTGCAAGGTATGGCGTGATGCAAAGGAGGAACTGGAAAATTCCAGGGGAACAGAGGAGCAAGAAAGTTTTCATAGAAGAAGCTCTAAAAGGCAATCTAGGAAAGATTTCCAACAAAGATGTCACATTTTGGTGACAACATAGAGGGACAGATTGGACAAGGAAGAGCTTGAAATTAGGGAAATTATTTGAAGGTTATTTAGGAGGCTGTTGCAATGATTTAGGCAAGAGATGATAAGGGCCTAATTGAAGACTGAGAGAGAGGTTGCAGAAAAGATTTGAGAGAATTTTTACAATGGAGTGGACGGTGGGAGGTGAGGAAAAAAGATTGGAGCAACAGTTTTCGTTTAGGAGCATTTGGTAATTAGCGCTGCCTTTAAATAGAATGGAAAAGAAGGAGAAGCAGGTGAGTTGGGTGATGGCCGTGGAAACAATGGGTTCACTTTTGGACCTGTTGAAATTCAGGTGCCACGTGGGGACATCATTCGTTCATTGGAAATCCAAGTTTGAAGTTTGAGAAAGAGGTCTGGGCTGGAAAAACAGATGTGAGTGACATCTAACAATTTGGAAGCATGATTCTATTAAAAACAGATTGTGTTTTCTGTATATGGCATTGGACAACTGACTAATACTTCAAAAGTGTAGAGTTTATTTGAAGATATAGTTTTCTCTAGAAGTTTAAGTTACTTTTAGATCATGTTTTTTTTCTTTAATGGTGTCATCTTTTATGTGGGGAATTGGGCATACCAGGGCAGGGGAAGAAAGCAGTACAAACTGAATACAATCTGCAAATTGAACTTGGAGGTTTTAACATTGACATTAAAACTGTTACTTGCCTTTTCAGTATTAGAGATTTAAAAAACACACTGATAAACTATGGAAAACTGTATAGTTGCATTTAATCTTGGAATGTTGTAAAATGTTCTTTACCAACAGTGCTTTACCAGTTCCTGGGAATTCGGAAATCTGAAAAGCCTATCATCTTTTATTAGACAAAGTGGGATTTTCAGGAATACCCCTTTGTAAAATTGTCCTTTGTATCCAGGAATCTAACCTAACCCTAAACTTAACTCAAACCCTAAATTGTAACCTTAGCTGTAACTCTGGACCCAACCCTAACCCCAAGTGAATGAATCTGTGCACCTAGACCTATACCTCATCTTCAGCTGAGCCTTAACCCTAACACTAATCACTAACTTAACCATAACCCCAACTCTGAACCTAAATATAGCACTGGCTCTTTCTTGTCACTAACCCTAACTGGAACCTAGAACTGGTAGATCTATGGGGGAGACCTATGGGGGAAAAAGGGGGAAAGACCCATTTCAGGGGTAGACCTATGGGAGAAAATGTTCTTCAGGTCTCTAGTAATTAGATAATCAAAACTGAGCAATGAATCTCAGAATAAATGAGTAATTTATAAGCAGATCATCAGCAGACCATCTTTAACAACATATCATGATTAGGTAACCTGAGTTTTCGGTTTAAAAATGTCCAAAGGTCTGGCTATTGTTCCTGGATGTCCTACAGGACATACTTGCTTCTGTTCTCTAATTTCAGAATGTGTATTTTACATTTACCTAAAGGTTGCTGCGAAAATTTGGTGAATATCTATGAAAGGAAGGTCCAAATTAAGAGTACATTTTCATAGACTTCACAAAGGTGTAGGCTAACCTTGCTCCCAGTCTTCTAGGACTACCCAAAGTGTAATACTATCCTATTCCAGAAGACTTACAGAAAGCTGGGGCTCTTTCATTTATATCTAAATCCCGATGTGACCCATAGCCAGACCTTACCAGCTGTAATTCATGTCTGTTAGACTAGCAGTCATTAAGACAATGTGCAGTGTTGGGCTCTGGGAATTATAGAAGTAATATAAGATACTGTATGCATTCAGAGACTTTACGGCCAAGCTGAGGAAAAAATGATTAACATTCATTAAACAATGAGAGAGTATGACGGGACAGAATGTAATTCAGTGCTATATTATGTGGTACAGACCTGGATACTGAACTGCTTCAAAGTGTGGACAATACTTTCTCTTTTCTATATAACACTCAGCAGCTTACCAAAACTTTGTAACACACATTCAATCTTTCTTAGGATCCTGGGAAGTTCATAGAAGGCAGGTATTAGTATAATTGTTCATATTTCCATATGTAGAAATAGGCTCAGAGGAGTTAATTATATCCCCCCAACTCTCCCAGCAAAAGCAGCAAAGCAGAGTTTTGAACATAAGTTGGTCAATTTCAAATCCAATGGCAATGCAAGTTGGTCAAATCCAATGGGAAGCTCATTCTATTTCATGGAGTAAATGAGACTTGAACTGGGCCTTGGAGGATTGAGTAAAATTTGAAGAAATGAAAGGAAATGAGAGTATTTTGAATGGGGTAAATACTTTAAGGAGAAAGCAAGAAGCCAAGAATGGGATAGTGAAGAGACAGAGAGGGGAGTGGATGAAGTAAGATTGGTTGCAGAATATGGGGCTTTGAGAGCCAGGCAAGGGGTTTATATTACGTGTACGGTTTCACTAAGAAGTCAGTGAGCGGATGGTGGCATAAAGGAAGCGTGTGTGGGAATCTGATAGTGCGCAGGTGTACGGGGAGGATTAGAACAAGGAGGTCCCAGAGGCAGGAAGGCCATTTTAGGTCGCTCTGTGGTGTGGCTACAAGGAAGGGCCTGGAATGGGGTAGTAAGAGTTAGTGTTAAATGAAAATAAATGGGTTAAAAAGAGACGAATCAAAAGGATTGACTTAGTGCTCGATTGAGCATGAGAGAGGGAGAAAGTGAAAAAAAATCAAAGAGTTCCAAATTTCAAATAACTAGTTCTGTGGCCTCAGGCAAGTCATAGGATCTGTCTGGACCTCTCATCTGAAGACAGTGTGATGGCAGAAGCTGACAGCAACCCTCACCTCACATGTGACTGAAACTTGTTATGTATGCAGAACTATTGGATTAATCAGCTGCTTTAATTATGAGGGGCAATTTTTAAATGTCTAGAAAGATATTCTCAATAACATTACTGAAAATAATGAAAAATTGGGAAATATCTAAATGTTCTACAATGGAGGAAGAAATAAATAAATTATGACTATTATGTGGAAATTAAAATCACATTTGTACAACATGGGGACATAAATATTCAAAATATAAAGGTAGGTGAAGAAAACAGGACACAATACTATCTGAACATTATTAAAAATAAATATATGGGTAGAAAAAGGACTGGAAGAAAACATTAAGTGATTATCTCTGGCTGATGGTAATGTGGCTGATTTGTATAATCACTTTTGTGCTTTGTACTTTTCTGGAATTTCCAAATTTTATACAATGAAGCTTTTTTCTTTTATAATAAGAAAAAATATTTAGGGAAAAAAATGAGATCGGCCACTACTGTTTAAAATCTTTAGATGTGTCCCTTCTGTTTAAAAATAAAATATAGAATAGGTACGTACATCCTTCTCTATCTGACTTGGAAAATATCGGTGGGGTGGAATAGCTTTGAAGAAGTGCCAGAGGTGGAGAGGTGACCTTCTTAGGAAACAGGGAATAGAGCTGAAGAAGATTCCGGTACTGCACAGCGCAGAGATGAGTGCCTTTACTGAAAGAAAATCGGAATCCTTCTCTGTAAGGTAGTTTGATCTCTGGAAAATGCTTACAGCTCAGATAAATACAAAAGCAGCTCCGGAAGTAGATAAGAATGTAGTTATGTCACAATTGCAAACAGTGCTTCATTGTACAAAGTATTTCATTAGGTTTGCTAACCTAAAGGAGACCTTTGCCAGGATTCCTCTTGGTTTTCCACTAGGACTGCAAAATGTTTTCATTGACTGTGCATTCAGGCACAAGTGGAAATTGACTATCCTGTGCATTATGAAACATTTATGTGTTAAGAATTTTTAATAAGCATTTGTATAACTAAACAAAATATTCCTAGGAAATAAGACCACAAATGTGCCCTTGAGGAACATAATTGAAAACCAGTAGAATAATTCTTAGAATCTTGATATTGATATGGATCCATGATAGTTCCTGGCTTTGTGCTCAGTAAACAGGTAATATGATGTGACAGGGCTATTTATCTGAAGCAATATGAAGTGTTACAATGGTCTTTGACTCAGTTTTCTGCTAATTATGTTATTTCACATGACCTTGTACTATCACTTAAGTCAAAACCCATGGAATTATCTTTGGTAGGCAGATAGTTTCTGACCGTTGGAGCATTCCTTTTGGTTTATCTTGGAATTTGCTTTACATTTACCTTTGTGGTGTTGTTTTCAGTAAATATATGCTAGTTCAGGGAACTCTCCTCAAATAGTTTTTTCTCCTCCCTACGATTTATATCGGCTTTGCTATGTTTCCCCTCACTGTCTGTTCTGGATGTCACTCTGCCACATAACAGGTAAAACACACTAGGGTCTGCCAGGGAGAGCTTGAGTTCTCTAAATACAAAGGTCCCCGAAACGCAAAAAGGCCAAACCTGAAAAGGGTCAGGGTACAACCTCTGTCTGGTTTTTCTTTTGGATCAGCTTGTTATTAGACTTTGGGTAGGCTCAGCTATGCTTATTTTCTTGGCTGTGCTCACATCTGTAAAAACGGCATGAAAGTAAATAAACGAGCATAGCAAACAGGGGAAAAACTTTCCCACTACCTCTTGCCATCTCTCAGTTTGTGATTTTTGCCTATATTTTATGCTGCCCAGTGGACAAAACTGCTTCATGCAGAGTTGGAGGTTTTTCCCAGTTGTACGATACTTGTCTATATAGGTCGTCAAAGTAAATACTGTAAGATTGTTTGCTTATGATATCACCATAGATGATGCCAGAAACATTAGGAAAACAAAGATTCGCATGTCAAAACTAATTTTTTAAAAGTTGGACCTCAGTAGAATATATTTGCACCTTTAAAAACATCTCACAGGAGGAAGGTAAACACTGCTGGGAAGGAAGGATAGAGGATAGTAACAGAATGGGAACTTTATGGCCTTACTTGCAAAAATGAAATAATTAAGCCGGAGATGGCTTTTCTATTGTTGTCCTCTCACCCTGTAGTTTTACTTGAATGACTGTCAAAATAAACGACAAGTTATCACACCGTGTATAATCAATGTGACATCTGGGGCTCCATAAGAGGCCACTGTTTCTCTAACTTTAGCTAACCAGTGCACTTCCTGTAGCGTGCTTTGGGTTAATTGTCAGAGCCAAGGGGTCTGATTACCCTCGGCTTGTTTTAGAATCACTTTCTCTCTCTCTCAGCTAGCAGAAATGTCTCTTGCTGCACTTACCGCATTCCAGCATTGAAAAAGCCTGTTCTTTTGACAAATAGATACAAGCAAAGAGCTAATGGGGTAGCTCCATCCATTTGAAGAAACTTTTAAATCGTTTTGTAACTGATGATCCCTAATTTGCTTGATACATGTACATTTTACACCTTTTCCTTGACAAGTGAGCCGAGATTGTGTGGTGGTTTTCATTGTGGCCTGAAGTGTAGAAGAGAAGGAGAATGAGGAAGAAAATATTTTTGAGATTTTACAGAGAGAAGGACTGAGATTTTCACTCTGTTGTGGAATCCACTGGAATAAACAAAGTCACTCACACCAGGCAGCTTAACTGAACGCATTTTTTATACTTTAAGTTTCTGACACAACCTCAAAGCAAAGAGGAACCTCTCCAAGGACCTAATCAGATGCAAGCCTGGTAAGTCACTGACTAGCACGGAAACTTTCATGTGAAGCAAAACACTAGTAAGAATATATTTTTAGGAGGAAACTTTGGGTCCTTAAAAAAATTCTGTCCTTTCTACAACCATGAGTGTGTAAAAATAAGAATTCTCACACGGTAGATGAGGTGATTTGGGGTATCTTGCCAGGCTGCTTTGTGTTATGTTTTCCTTAGGAGGAAGGAGAGACAGAGAATATTCTTAGTTTTACCATCTAAATCTACTCTATAAAATCAAATTGCCAGTGACTGGGTGTTTGAGGCTCCAGGCAGGTTGATGCCCTGTGAATCATGCTTTTATTTCAGTATGTTTTGCAATATTGACTGGTTGGATATACAGAGTTTCCACGAACATAAACTGAAGGATGATTTTATTGGAAAACTCAAGTATATCTTGCTTTTAGAAGATCCAGTTCCATTTTTTAAAAACCTTGCTTTTTGTCCTTTAATAATATCTTTAGTGTTGAAGAGATGAAACCATAAAGCATTGAGTTGATGACAAAGAAGATATAAATGAAACTGTAATAGCAAAAATATTAGAATAAGATGTGCATTTCCACAGAAAAACTGGACATCTAAACTTCAAAACACAGAGGCAGAAAAGGTAACTTTTTACTTTACATTTATCCATAGAAATTGCCTTTATTTTTGTAACCAGACCCACTAAGCTGGCCTTTATATGATCCTTTGCCCTCATGAAGCAAGTGGGGAAATACCTCTATGTGAAATGATTGCAGTTTATTAAATGTCAAAGAGAAACTTGTTAACCAGACGTATCAGATAACCAATTGCCATGCAGAGCAGTTGACAACCACGGGAAGTGTCAGTCTTCCCTTTAAGGACAACTGGTGACTACACAAAATGCATAGTTTATAAATAATTAGGAAAAAGAGATTAGAAAGCATGCCACTCATGTTATGCTATATGTTCCTAAAAAGAATAAATATTACCAGTAGTGTCATTCATAAGAATGATTAAGTATCAGTGTGTTAGAAAACTGTGAATGCAGACAATTTCAGCCTAACTCCATAATCTCAGATATGGGCAAGATATAAGCATAGGAATGAGGTTTCAAGGACAAGCGTTGGGGGAGGGGAGTCCAGGTTTGATGTATTTTTTGTGGCTATGGACTGAAAAAACCAGTTTCCCAGGAAGGACTCCTGCAGTTAGGAGATGGGATTTTTTTTTCCTTCTCTAGTCCTGAGAATTTCTCTTCCCTGAGATGAGGGAAGGAATGGAAGCCTCTCAGTGTCTTTTCTGGATGTTGTTTTTCTTTGCAAAGGAGGAAATTAAATTGCCAGGATAGGATCCTGGCCAAGTTAGAGAAACCCTCAGGGGATCTATGGGATTCTATGGGGCTGAGAAGGCCTACCTGACATGAACCCCCTGCAATTTTATGCAGAATTGCTGGTGAAGAACCACTCCTTTGCATAAGGAGAACATTTGAAGAAAAGCACTTGCGCAAGTAGAGGAGAGACAGGTCTTTGAACTACAGCTGCCTTTGAAGCTAGGGCCTCTATTGCTCTAATATGCACTCTAGATCTTGGGATATTCAGGAAAAAAACAGGCTCAATTCAAGACCTCTTGGCTCGTGCTTTGTACAGGGATCTGTGTATGGAGGGCGAGAGGACAAGATGCTTCCTGCCCTTTGCAAATAAATACAGGTCAGCCAGTGAAATTTAGGAACACTATAATTGGGTTAGACTTGCCCAGGCAGTGACAGAGAGGGTCAGTTGGGAGTTGGGAGATGAAGACTCAAGTGGAAAATCAGAATACTAGAACACTCGGATCACAGGAAAGGAGGCATGTGGTTCTGATGATCGAGGCAAAGAGAGAAATTGGGAGCTAGAAGTAGTCAGTGAGAGCAGAATAGGGCAGGCTGAAAGGAAGGAATCATGAAGGAATCACGACTCCGAATTGATGCGCCAGGGGAGCTGGCCATGGCCACCATGGCCTAAAGGTGCTGCAGCAGATCGGGCAAACTCTCTTCCCCATACTGTGGGTAGACAAACTCTGGCTAAAATATTATATCATGGATTAAAAGTTACCTCAAGAAATCTTCTATTCTGATTCCCTCATTTCATATACACGGAAAGTGAAGCCTGTGGCCTAACTAACCCAGAACCATACAGGGAAGGAAATCAGAGAAATTAGCTAAATTGACACAGTTCAGAGTCAGCAGAGATGTCTAATGGCCTTCTCACACTTGGCATGTCCCAAACTCTACCCCTACATCTTCTTTGTCTACAACCTTTCTCCATTAATGGCATCTCCATCTTTCCTGGAACTTCAGGGTCACTCTTGATTTTGCTTTTTCTCTCACACCTACATTCAATCCTTCAGGAAGTTTAGTCAGTTCTGCCTTCAGAAATATCCCGAATCTGACCATTTGGTTCAAGCAGCCAAAGCTCCGCCCTGGATGATTGTAGGAGGTGCTCTCTCTGCTTGTCATGTGCCCCCTCCATGTATATGTTCAACACAACAGCCAGAATGACCATGTTAAAGCATAAGTCAGATCACATTCCTCTGCTGCACTAAACAAACAAACAAACTGCAAATGAATAAAATATCTCCTTGAGTAGCATTAGGAAAGAAAGAGCCATTATTTATGTGATATGTGTCATTCACCTGGGAAAGGGAAGGAGGGAGGTGAGGGAAACTAGCATTTTTTGAGAGTCTACGATGGAATTTGTGTAAAGGAACTTGTATGGTGCTTTTTGCACATCTGGCACTCATGACATGGTAGCTGTTTTTATTTTATTTAATTTTTACCGACTTCATGAGGTGGATATTATGATCCCTTTTTGGCAGGTAAGGAAACTTTGGCTCAGAGACAGGTTATAGATTTCAGGGTCACTTAACTAGTGGTGGTGGAGCAAGGATTCAATCCCAAGGCCACGCACCTTCCCCAACCCTATTGTTCCACTGTGATCTTCAGAAAGGACCGCCAGGAGCATACAGCAGGTGTATATATGCACGCATGTAGGCATTATTCACCATAGACATGGATAAGACGGAAACTGGCAAAAACTCCTCCCTGGTGCCTCTTAACTTCTTTTTATAACCCAGCTGCTGAGCCCTTTGCCTTACTCCTGGACACCATTCAGTGTCTCATATTTTCAGATGTCCTTAACCTCAGCGATCATCATTCCATTATTCAACTTGTCTGAGTTTCACTTTTCTCATCTGTAAAACTGAAATGATTATATCCCCCTCATGGATTCATTATGAAGATTAAGCAAGAATAAAAGCCAACATTTATTGAGTGCTTGCTGTATACCAGATAGTACTATAGTACTATTTTAAGCACCTTATACGGATTAATTTATTAATCTTCACAACTACCCTATGGAGTGAGTATAATTACTATCATTGTGATCATTTAATGAGTGGATAAGCTGAATATCAGAGATTAAATGACCTGCCCAAGGTTACCCAGCTAACAGCAAAGATTCAAACTGGGGCAGTCTGACTCTGTGGGCCCTTTGCGCCATTTCCCCTATGCGTCTTCATTTGTAAAACAAGGATAATCTCTAAATAATAAATAATATTAAAATAAGCATAAGATGATAAGAAAGAATAGCTATCATGTACTAAATGCCAACTTGTACAAAACAGTGTGCTTGCTCCCCTGCACTGGCCCCTCTGGGGGCCTCCAGCACTGCAGAGTTATTATAAGGATAAATGACATGACTAGTGCTTGCACATCACAGAAGATGAATAAATATTGTCTGCTTTCCACTCAGAGATAGCCAGTATCAATACTTTTACATAGAAACTTCTAGACACTTTTCTATGCCTACTTACAAATAAATAAGTAAATATGGATTATATTGTACACCCTATTTTCAATATCCAAATTTGTTCATATTTTGCATAGTAAAAAAACAACATGCTTTCTCAGTGAATTTGATGTCACCCCCAAGTCAGAAAACATTCTTGGGGTTCTTGAGGGAGGAAAAAAAATCTAGATATTGCAATGGTTTGTGACTCTCCCTGCCTTTCTAAATATATTTTATTTTTGTTTTTAAGGAAGGTTCTGCATCATGTGCTGTTAATTTGCAAACTGATTGGATTATTTTGTTTTTTTCTCTCAAGAATTGAGTCTTTTTAATTTACATGAAGCCTTTAGTTGGTTTCTTTTCTTTTCTTTTAAGATTTTATTTATTTATTTGACAGAGAGAGACAGTGAGAGAGGGAACACAAGCAGGGGGAGTGGGAGAGGGAGAAGCAGGCTTCCCGCTGAGCGGGGAGCCCGAGGTGGGGGCTCGATCCCAGGACCCTGGGATCATGACCCAAGCCGAAGGCAGACACTTAATAACGACTGAGCCACCCAGATGCCCCTAGTTAGTTTCTTTTCAAACACTTGAGTGTAGTCAGTAGACCTTCACGGGGAAAAAAAAATCCCCACCATTAAAGCGACAGACCACATGCTTGGGCTTCTGAAGCTGCTTGGTTTCTTCTCGGCGTGCCCCTGGCCTGTAGTTTGACTATCCCCGCTTATGAAAGCTTTCATCCCCTACTACCTGAATTCTCAAGACTATATAATCTTCACAGGGTGGTAAAATGCTACAATATTTTACAATTTTTATAAAATTTTGTATTTTGCAACTATTACAAAAAAGTAGACTATGACTCACACAGTTTTACTGGAGCCGTCCTTCAAGCAAGTTCATGAATAATATGATCTCAACAATATTTTGTTGGATGAAGCATCAGCAGAAACTGATAGTTTAGAGTCTGAGAAATCCGTTTAGGAGACGATAGTAAACATAAAGTCCCCCTATAATTTACATCTCATGTTTAGCCTTGCGGTTTGTTCTATCCCATATACATACATATGTCTGAAGGTTTGATAGGGAATTTTTAGGTCACCACGATCTCTGCTCAGTTTTTTTTTTTAAGATTTTATTTATTTATTTGAGAGAGAGAGACAAAGATAGCGACAGCACGAGAGAGATGAGCAAGCAGAATGTAGAGGGGAGGGAGAAGCAGGCTCCTGCTGAGCAGGGAGCCCGATACAAAACTCAATCCCAGGACCCTGGGATCATCCCTGCTCAGTTTTAAACAGGACTAATGAATCGTTGAACACTACATCAAAAACTAATGATGTACTATATGCTGGCTAACTGAACATAATAAAAACAAATAAATTAAAATTAAAATTAAACAGGAGTTTAATATCTTAAACATTTTTAACTTTCAAATGACTTCTCTGGAAAACAAACAAACAAACATAGATTTCTTAGGCAGAAAATACAGACCAACCATCAAAACAGATAATCAATATTTTTTAAATCACTCTTGAAATGATAATAAGAGCAGCTGACATTTTTTTAAAAAGAGTTTTATTTATTTATTTGACAGAGAGAGACACAAGCAGGAGGAGTGGAAGAGGGAGAAGCAGGCCTCCCGCTGAGCAGGGAGCCCAATGTGGGGCTCCATCCCAGGACCCTGAGATCATGATCTGAGCCTAAGGCAGACCTTAACAACTGAGCCACCCAGGTGCCCCAACAGCTAACATTTTTATAGCACTTGTTTACTTGTGGGCACTTCCCTAAGGGCTTTATATTACAGGTAATTAATTTATATGAAG
Source organism: Neomonachus schauinslandi (assembly GCF_002201575.2). Classification (NCBI taxonomy): domain Eukaryota; kingdom Metazoa; phylum Chordata; class Mammalia; order Carnivora; family Phocidae; genus Neomonachus; species Neomonachus schauinslandi. The sequence continues at coordinate 40,540,329 of NC_058404.1, forward strand.
CATAGTTTTCACAAATATCTTACGAGGTAGGACTTTAAATAATGATTGGAAATAAAAAGAAATTTATCTCAATAAATAAATTTTGAGAAAAATAAGATTGCTTTAACGTACTCATGTGTGAAAATGGGTATAGTCAACAAATTTGATGGTGGGAAAATAATGGAACGTATAACAAAATAGCTTAATTTATTTTTTTCTAAAAAGATAACTTAAGAAGCCATTGGATAGCTTGGCTAAAAACACTTTTTGGATATTGTTTGATCTTAAAATCATCAGGAAAAAAGCTTGATGCATTTAAGAAGTCTCAATCATTTCACGATCTATGTCAGTCAAATTATAATGCTGTACACCTTAAGCTTATGCAGTAGTGTTGTATATCAATTTTATCTCCGTAAAACTGGAAAAGAAAAAAAAGAAATCTCTTAGGACTAAGAGTGTCAAGGTTAAGCAAAGAAATATTGCTTGCAACATACAATTTGAAAATAAAGAAGGGAGGCATTCCTAGGAAGTTAGTAACTTAGTTGCCAGGGCAACTCTTATGATAAAACAAAGGAAAGTCAAAGGAAATGTTCTGTATGCTGTGGGGTTTTTGTTGTTGTTTCTTCCTTATTTTGTTCTGCTAGACATAAGGAAGAGAACACTTAGGGTTTTGGAGCAGAGAAGAAGAAAAGTAAATTTCTCCTAGAAAAGAAGATTCAGGGATTTTAGATTCCTTGAATAATTAAGACTTAGATACAGATAAAGTCCTACTAATTAGAATAAAGAACAATTAAAGGCCTGATAGGGCAATAGGCTTTCTTGTCTAACAAGATTGTTGCATATATGTAATATACATAATAGACAATTGCCCATGTCTTGGGCAATTTCTGATCTTAAGAAAAGGCTCAGTGAGTCCTTCTTAAAGTCAGAACTATTAAACTTGAATTCTAATTCGGAGTAGCCAAATGTACCTGGATGTCTTGAGTTTCTTTAAATCTTGCTCTGTATCAGCTTATGTAGTTATGCAAGAGTTAATAAATATTTTCCCTCTCTCACTCTATTTTCTAGAAAAGAATAATTGGCCGGATTGTAACTAAGTGTATTACTTCTTAGCTGGAAAGTATACATCACTCATCTGCATCTCCATACTTCATCACTTTTCACCTGGTGGCAGCTCAGCTTCCCTATTGGAAACATAATTAGTGTTCTGTGATAGTATGTGTATACTCAAACCTTTTGTGATAGCACACATTTTAGGTTTAATATTTTATAAAGGACTGTACACATATTGGGTCAGTGTCTATATGGTAAGCCGGATATTTTCCCATTTCTAATAAAACCCTAGCTTAGAGCTTCCTGTTTTCTGAGCTCTGTAGGAAGCAGCCAGAAAGCAGTGTATGTTACCTGAGACATGTTTGTTTCCTTTGGCTCTCAACTGAGTTTGGCATCGTCTTCCCTTTTCCTTGGCAGAAGGTAGAAATTAGAACCTTGAAGGGGATTTAAATGCAGCACCTTGGGGCAGCACCCTGCCAAGCAAGCCAGCCATTGACACCCGAGGTAAGGTTATGACAACGTTTCTCAACAGTTATGACTCCAAGAGTGAAGATTAACATTCACCTTGACTGATGTTACTTTTACTCCCCTCTGAAAACAATCAAGATAACCATGTCCATGTTCAGATTGTCTCAATCAGCTGTGGTTTCTCTTTGAGACAAAAGTGGTGCCAATGAATGTTAACTTCTGTTCTGGCCTAAATAGCACTTTTCTCCTTATTTTAAAGTGTCATTTTACCAGGAGATGTAGTGAGGGGAGGAAAAAGCTTTAAATAAATAAGCTTTTTCTTTCTTTGTTAAGCTTTGCTCCCTGGAGACCAGTGTCCATAACATCGCTACGTAAACTCAGTTTACTCCTATTTCATCTCCAATAGCCATGCCTGCTCTTGGAGAGAGATGGCTTCCTAGCTTATTCAGAAAAGAAGCTATGAGGCATATTCATGCCTTAGCTTCCCTTTTGTCTGCTTCTAAAGTAACCATATGTTTACCCATCTTATTCTCCCTCCTATCTTAGAGGGAAAGAAATCCTTCATTTCTTTCCAAAGCCAATTTTTTTCATCTTTGTTAATGATCTTTCTCTTTTCCCACCTTTTCTGGGGTTTAATTTACTGATTTTTCTACTCTCTTTCTCTCTTCTAGCTTTTCTTTCCCCCTGCCTGTAAATGTAGATGAGTCTCAACCTTGCACAAAAACCTTCTCTAAGGTCACACACTCCATCCAGTTACCCCCCTTTTCCTCTGCTTGGTTTCATTGCCAACTTCTTTTTTTTTAAGATTTTGATTTATTTTATTTTGAGAGAGAGAGCAAGAGAGAGAAAGAGCACAAGCAGGGGGAGCAGTACAGGCAGAGGGACCTGAGTAGGGAGTCTGAAGCAGGACTGGATCCCAGAGACGCTTAACCGACTGAGCCACCCACATGCCCCTCATTGCCAACTTCTTGATAGAGTTTTCTACAATCACTACTTTCTAATCTCTCATGTACTTTTCACCTTGGTTTCCGTCCTCATGACTCAACTGAACTTATCATAGCAAAGGTCATCCTTGGTCTCAAATCCAGTGTCCTTCTGAGTGGTCATCTAACTGGACCTCAGCACAGCCCTCCCTTCCAACACTCCTCCCCTTGGTTTGTAAAGCAGCTCTCTTCTCCCTAACTAGTCTCACCCTTAAATGTCACCCATGGTTCTGTCCTGGGGTTGATATTAATTGAGGCTGAGGAGGTGGACTTGGCAATGGCTCCTACCATGTTCTGTCCAGTGACACTTCAAGGCATGGATTAGTCATTGGGTTCCATTTTCTCTTCTTCCCTATAGTATTATAGAAATTAGAATTTTTCAAAATATCTGACACTCAAATCCAGGAGTCGCTATTTTTGTTTTCCTTCTTGCCTCGCCCTAATAGAGGAAGGAATTCACCTTTGGTGACAAAGGCCTTGGTCATTCTCTTTGTCATGTACTGGCTTATTGAAGTAGATCAGAACAAAAGAGGGTCTTTATGAAGGTATGTGAAAACTTGGACAGTTCTTGCATCTGGTCTCTTTGGATTAAGTCAAAATGAACATTTTCCCTACATGGTGCTACCATGAGTCCATGTGCCCCTGAGTCTGGTGTCTCAGTGAAAGACATGGCAGCATGGTCCATTCTAGTGGAGTCATTGCATAAGGTTTTTTTTTTTAAGATTTTATTTATTTGGGGAACCTGGGTGGCTCAGTCGGTTAAGCGGCTGCTTTCGGCTTAGGTCAGGTCATGATCCCAAGGTCCTGGGATGGAGCCCCCGTTGGGCCCCCTGCTCAGCAGGGAGTCTGCTTCTCCCTTTCTTCCCCGCTCATGCTCTCTTTCGCTATCTCTGTTGCTATCTCTCTCTCTCTCTCTCAAGTAAATAAAATCTTAAAAAATAATAATAAACTGCAGTTGCTGTGGTATATTGTGAATTTTGAAAAAAAAATTATTTATTTATTTGAGAGAGGGGGAGAGAGTGAGAGAGCAAGCTATAGCAGGGGGAGGGGCAGAGGGAGAGAGAGAGAAGCAGGCTCCCTGCTGAGCAGGGAGCCCCACACAGGGCTCGATCCCAGGACCCTGGGATCATGCTCTGAGCTGACGGCAGTCGCTTAACTGAATGAGCCACCCAGGTGCCCCTGCATAAAGTGTTTTTGATGTACAAGTACTATATCTTTATTTAGAAAATGGCTGTACTTGTTACAAGTTATGCAATATCTCTTTGCCATGGCATTGAGAAATGTCCGGGAAATCACCCAGGGAAGCTTTCCTGTGGTCTCTGGGTATATTCCCTTAAAGGTTTCTCCAAAGTTAGATGATTCACTTATGCTACAGATTTGTTTGTGGAGGCTGTAGTTACTTGCCTACTTCTCATTTCAGCAGAGTCTTCCTTTTCTCCTTTTTTTTCTTTTCTGCCCTTCCTTCTTGCTCATGGGACTATTTTACTGGAAACTATTAAAAACCCTCCCAAAACTGCACGTTCAACTTTCTTCTAAAGAACAGAGGAAACAGACAACAGAAGTTGTGAACATACCAAACTGAAAGAGAAAAATTTAGAAAGTAGCAAAGAAGCCTGAAATAAAGTGTAAGACGTATCTCATGGCCGCGAGGGAGAAGGAGAGCAGAGAACCTATCGCAGAAGCTCTAGGAATTTCAAAGGCCTTCTCTGGCACCATGGTATCAGTGAAGAGGGAAACTAATCATCCCAGATAGGTAGTTGGGAGTTTTAGAGTTTCAAAATTCACTTAATATTGCACCGTTCACAGGTGTAATAGGTGTAATAAAGTTTATTTCTAGCACTTATTAAAAGCCCAGTGTACTGGGGTTTTTTTGGAGGAACTAAACATATCGATTTTCTCAGGCTCAGTCCTTTGGTTTTCCTTTTTTTCAGACATAACTTTTAAAGGAATGTGAACACTTTTGATAATTTTCCAAGGAGCATTTATTTACAGTCACCCTTTTAGGTTGTAAAGAATTATCAGAAGACTCTTTTCTTTATCTTACTTTGTAGTTTTGTATATTCTAGACAGTTCAAAGGTTTACACCAGAATAAAACCGCTTGAATTTAGAGTGGAAGTGCTTGGGTGGGAAAGGATTGATCATGCTAATGATATTGTATATTGTTTGTTCTTTCCTTCCATCTCCCAAATATTTCCATCCATCTATACCCAAACAAAAAGTAGTTTATTCCTTTTTGTTTAGTTTTGCTTCACATTTCTTTTTAATCAAAGTATTCACTAATTACTTTGGGAGTTTAAGTTACCCAGTCTAGTAAAACACCATCCAGAGTCTGAAAATATGTAACACCACCCTTTTGAATAATCTACAATGTTTGTAACTCAGCTGCAAAGTTTTTTTTCACGATCTAATGTTTCTTCAGAAGTTGAATGGCAAACAGCAGGGAATCTATCATTTCAGAATTCTCCTTCCAGTAGAATGAATCTAGGATTTATGCTTTAGATACACGTGAACACAGTTGCAAAATTATCCATCTTGCTGAAGAGCAGAGTTGAGACCAGACAAAAGAATGTACAATTCAGTGGTTTCCTTTTGCTCAATTTATAATGATTCCACTGTAAGCAGTATAAATAATGATAATTTTTTTCTCAAACCTTGCCTTGAATCAGAATCGGAGGGCCGGCTCCATACGGATTGCTGGGCTTCACCTCCAGAGTTTCTGATTCAGTGGTCCTGGGGAAGCCTGAGAATTTGCATTCGTAACGAGCTCCCCGGTGATGTTGATGCTACTTGTACGGAGATTGCACGGTGAGAGCCGCTGCTCTAATTATAATGTTACAGCATGATAATTATACATGGTAATTTGAGTTTCTATTTTCATCTCTGCATATATGAGAGAAACTGAAAGATTAATGTGGGAATTTCAATTTTTGGTAAAGAACACACACTGAGAAAAATGATATTTTAAGAACTGGCTATTCCCTATAACCTCAAAAGTATAACATAGTATATATAAAACACCTGAGACAAACCGAGTCATCTTTTTCTCAGTGATTTGCTGCTACGGAACAACTCTCTGGTTTTGCCTTTGCAAACAGACCACAAGATTGACTTCAGATGACTATTGCTGAGGCTGGATCCATTTATACACAAAACCCATCTCATCAGCAGTCCAGTTACATTTTCAATCCTGTTGGCCTATTTGACACCACAATATGTAATTAATGGTCATCTGCCCCAGTGACAGGATTAAATCAGGACATGCTACTACAGCCAAAGCAAGTGTCTTTCTCTGGTAGGTTTACCTTTGGAATTCAAACACAAATCAAATTCCCTGAGTCGCTATTCAAAGAACAGGTGCAAGAGTGCCCCACAATGTGTTTTTATTGGTTTTGCCTCACTTTTTAAAAAAGTTTAACAATTTATGGTTTTTGAAGACCACGAGTCTTTTCTTTGAATATTCCCTATATTGGATAGTTCAACTTTTTTTAAAGCCCCAGGAGAGGAGAGCTCGAGGAGCTCTGGCAAGCACAACTCACACACTATACAAAAGGCAAGCAAAGATGGCACAGCCATAATTGAGCCACGGCTGTGGCTGTGGATGCCTGTCCACAGAGACTGGTAGATGCATGCCGCAGGAAGAAGAAAAGCCCCACGGTGCACAAGGACTGTGCTCTTACGGGACTGTTAGCTCTGGTGACTGTTGTACAGAGGCTGATGAAGAGCAGTGGAATGGCTTTGAGTATTAAACATGCACAGTAGTAGAAGTGCTTACATATTTTTCTTTCCAAACATTTGGTGTCCTGCAACATGCAGCCTGAGTCTAAAAGAGCTATACAATTGCTATTGTTTAAATCTGGTTCTACGTTAGCAAAATAATCTTAAGGGAAAACATGGGAAAACGGATCAACAACATTGCATTTGGTTATGATTGTCAAGCATGTTCTCTCTTTGCTCTGCCTCATCTAGATTGCTTCCCCTCAACTTTCAGTGTAAAACTGCCACCAGGGAGAGGCAAAGAGAGTCAGGGAAGTGCTTTTAGCCTTTGCCTCTTTCCTGCTCTTCATTTTTGAACCCTTTTGTCCTACCCCCTTTATCTCTCCCTTTTACCACCCCTTCCTCTTCTAATATAGAAAATGACGATAAAGTCATGAACTGGTTGCCCAGCTGCACACGAGAAATAATTCTTTTCTTTTTAAGATTTTATTCATTCATTTATTTATTTGAGAAAGTGAGTGAGCTTGAGCAGAGAGAGGAGCAGAGGGAGAGGGACAAGTAGATTCTGGGCTGAGCATGGAGCCCGACAAGGGGCTCCATCCCATGCCACTGAGATCATGACATGAGCTGAAACCAAATGCCAGACACTTAGCTGACCGAGCCACCCAGGTGCCCCACAATCCTTTTATTTTATAGCTATGACTAGAATAGATCTAGTCTCAATTATATTTTCCAGCTTATTCAATCTCACTTTTATTTTATTATGTTATGATAATCACCATACATTACATCATTAGTTTTTGATGTAGTGTTCCATGATTCATTGTTTGCGTATAACACTCAGTGCTCCATTCAATATGTGCCCTTTTTAATACCCATCACCAGGCTAACCCATCCCCCACACCCTCCCCTCTAGAACCCTCAGTTTGTTTCTCAGAGTCCATAGTCTCTCATGGTTCGTCTGCCCTTCTGAAGTCCCCCCTTCATTTTTCCCTTCCTACTATCTTCCTCTTTTTTTTTTTTTTAACATATAATGTATTACTTGTTTCAGAGGTACAGGTCTGTGATTCAACAGTCTTACACAATACACAGTGCTCACCATAGCAATACCCTCCCCAATATCTCTCACCCAGCCACCCCATCCCTCCAACCCCCCACCAGTCCAGCAACCCTCAGTTTGTTTCCTGAGATTAAGAATTCCTCATATCAGTGAGATCATATGATACATGTCTTTCTCTGACTTATTTCACTCAGCATAATACCTTCCAGTTCCATCCATGTCATTGCAAATGGCAAGATCTCATTCCTTTTGATGGCTGCATAATATTCCACTGTGTGTGTGTGTGTGTGTATATATATATATATATATATATATACCACATCTTCTTTATCTATTCATCTGTCGATGGACATCTTGGCTCTTTCCACAGTTTGGCTATTGTGGACATTACTGCTATAAACATTGGGGTGCACGTACCCCTTTGGATCACTACATTTGTATATTTGGGGTAAAGACCCAGTAGTGCAATTGCTGAGTCAAAGGGTAGCTCTATTTTCAACTTTTTGAGGAACCTCCATACTGTTTTCCAGAGTGGCTACACCAGCTTGCATTCCCACCAACAGTGTAGGAGGGTTCCTCTTTCTCTGCATCCCCGCCAACATCTGTCGTTTCCTGACTTGTTAATTTTAGTCATTCTGACTGGTGTGAGGTGATATCTCATTGAGGTTTTGATTTGGATTTCCCTGATGCTGAGCAATGTTGAGCACTTTTTCATGTGTCTGTTGGCCATTTGGTCATCTTCTTTGGAAAAATGTCTGTTCATGTCTTCTGCCCATTTCTTGATTGGATCATTTTTTCAGAGAAATGGAGCAAATAATCCTAAAATTTGTATGGAACCAGAAAAGACCCCCGAATAGCTTTGTTCTTTGGGTGTTGAGTTTGATAAGTTCTTTATAGATTTTGGATACTAGCCCTTTATCTGATAGGTCATTTGCAAAGATCTTCTCCATTCTGTTGGTTTTCTTTTGGTTTTGTTGATTGTTTCTTTTGCTGTGCAAAAGCTTTTTATCTTGATGAAGTCCCAGTAGTTCATTTTTGCCCTTGCTTCCCTTGCCTTTGGCAATGTTTCTAGGAAGAAGTTTCTTTCTTCTGTCTTGTTGTTGGTGTATAGGAATGCCACTGATTTCTGTGCATTGATTTTATATCCTGAAACTTGACTGAATTCCTGTATGAGTTCTAGCAGTTTTGGGGTGGAGTCTTTGGGGTTTTCCACATAAAGTATCATATCATCTGCAAAGAGTGAGAGTTTGACTTCTTTGCCGATTTGGATGCCTTTGATTTCTTTTTGTTGTCTGATTACTGTGGCTAGGACTTCTAATACTATGTTGAATAGCAGTGGTGATAGTGGACATCCTGCCGTGTTCCTGACCTTAGGGGGAAAGCTCTCAGTTTGTCCCCATTGAGAATGATATTCGCTGTGGGTTTTTCATAGATGGCTTTTATGATATTGAGGTATGTACCCTCTATCCCGATACTCTTAAGAGTTTTGATCAAGAAAGGATGCTGTACTTGTCAAATGCCTTTTCTGCATCTATTGAGAGGATCATATGGTTCTTGTTCTTTCTTTTATTCATGTATTGTATCACATTGATTGATTTGCAGATGTTGAACCAAACTTGGTCGTGGTGAATAATACTTTCAATGTACTGTTGGATCCTATTGGTTAGTATTTTGGTGAGAATTTTTGCATCCATGTTCATCAGGGATATTAGTCTGTAATTCTCCTTTTTGATGGGGTCTTTGTCTGGTTTTGGGATGAAGGTAATGGTGGCCTCATAAAATGAGTTTGGAAGTTTTCCTTCCATTTCTATTTTTTGGAACAGTTTTAGAAGAATAGGTTTAATTCTTCTTTAAATGTTTGGTAGAATTCCCCTGGGAAGCCATCTGGCCCTGGGCTCTTGTTTTTTGGGAGATTTTTGATTACTACTTCAATTTCCTTAGTGATTATAGGTCTGTTGAGGTTTTCTATTTCTTCTTGGTTCAGTTTTGGTAGTTGATACATCTCTAGGAATGCATCCATTTTTTCCAGGTTATCTAATTTGCTGGCATAGAGTTGCTCATAATATGTTCTTATAATTGTTTGTATGTCTTTGGTGTTGGTTGGGATCTCTCCT